>NC_057765.1:16947865-17175567 GCF_010389155.1 Erigeron canadensis
GAATCCAAGTATGTCTTGATGTCAACCTAATCACAAACCAGTGAGCATAAATGGATACATGTATTAGTTCTCGTGATTATTTATTTACTAAGTGTCCTTGATGTACTGATGATTTGGATCACTAAAGATCTTTAAACGTTTGACTCAACAGTGTTTTTCATACACTAGACTCGTAATGAACGTCTTTGAACTCGCACTTTGATAAACAAGATCGAATATGTCTTGATTATACCTTAATTAGGGTTTCCTTGTACATGATAGACTTGGATTACAACTAAGTATAAAAACCTGATTTCTACAACTAACGAAAATAGGGTTTAAATTCGTAAGGTGTAGCTGAACGAAGATTAAATTCGTAAGGTGTATCTGAACGAAGATTAAATTCGTAAGGTGTATCTGAACGAAGATAGACCTTAAATTCGTTTGAGGACTTAAGTTTGTTTGCTAAGTTCGTTTTGAAGCTTAACTTCGTTTTGGAAGACTTAAATTCGTTTCTGGGATACTAAATTCGTTTTAAGTGTTTTTAGGACGAATTTGGGACTGTTCAAACAAAAACGAGGGTTTTGAAGACTAAAACATGTTTACGACCCAAATTTGATCACGAAAAGGTTACTAAACACTTTTAGACACAAACCCACTAACTTTTAACACGATTTTTACACCAAAAATGGACCAAATCATCAAGAACATACACTTGAAAAGTAAGCTTTTATTTTGATGAAAATCTCAAAACTTGCTGTCATTACCTGAAAATCGATACTAGAAATATGTTTTGATTATCACAAGGAAGCTAAAAATGCAAGAAATCTTGGGTTAACAACTCAAAATCAAATGATGAATTTTTGTGGGTGAAGATGGTGAATGTATGTGTGTGTTTTTAGAGAGAAAGAGAGAGGTGAGATGGTGGGGGGGGGGGGGGGGGAAATGGTGAAGAAGTAGAAAAATGGGGTTTTCTAACCCTTTTATAGTTTTCCCTTAATTAATGATTCTAATAATTGTAGGGTCTAAATAAAACATTTTTGGACTAGAATTTCTTGAATACAATAGCTTACGTCTTGAAACCTAACATTCTTATCATAATAGACCATAGACGCGTCTTATAATTTAAGATTTAAGAGTGAATAGATCTTCATGTGAGCACATATTCGAAACTAGAACATATCATGGATTTATTTAAATTATTTCTAAGGCGGTTGTTACAAAAACAAGATAAGAAAATGTAAAAAATAAAACTAAGATTAGTTATTAATATGAATAATTTGTAAAAACTTAAATGGGAAGATATCATGTGGTACCCAACGGATAAGATTAGACAAGGCACTTGTGATTTAACAACCAATAAAAATAAACTTAGTTAGCTTTCGTCTTCTAACACCATTTTTGCCAAATTATATCTTTATTTCGGTACCAAAAAACTGTACCGGTACCAGTACCGTACCCATATAATCGGTACTAGTAGTTATTAATATGAATAATTTTTAAAAAAACTTAACTGGGAAGATAACATATGATACCCAACGGATGAGATTAGACAAGGCACTTGTGATTTAACAACCAATTAAAATAACTCAGTTAGCTTTCGTCTTCTAACACCATTTTTGCCAAATTATATCTTTATTTCGGTACTCTTTGGTTTTGATACAGAAAAACTGGTACCGGTACCAGTATCGTACCCATATAATCGGTACGGTATTCGGTTCTCACTTTAGGTTGTTTTCGGTTTCGGTACTAGTTGGTTTCGGTACGGTTTCATACAGAAAACCATCCCTACTATAAAGCTTGTCAAGAGCAATGAAGAAGTTTATGCATGCGTAAGTCTTTTGTTCGAGATAAACATTGGTGTATATTTGGTGATTTCAATTCCTCATTAAACTTGGAAGGTAAATTTGTTGGATCATCTAATATTAATATTGGGATGCGTGAGTTTAAAGAATGTATTGATGAGATTGAAATCCTTGATACTAAATTATTAATAGTTCAGGTCTTTATTAAGCGGCAACCCAAAAAATTCAAATCACTTTTCCAAAAATTAAACCCTTTCCCCCAAAACCATCATATCCTTCGTTCACCTCCATTCATCCCCAATCTCCTCCCTCACTCACTCAAACCTTAATCTTTCGATTACCAAAAAATCCTTAATCTTTCGATTTCATATCTTCGAAAGCTACTTTTCCTAAATCTGGATCTATTAAACATAAGATGAGTCCAAACCCTAAGCTATCCGTTGTGAAGGAATCGATCTCGGTTTATGAAACGAATCAAATTCAAGAAGTTGCTTCCCCTGCAGATCCACATGTTAAGGTTTAATTTCAAAAATTTACTCCTTACTAATTGTTTTTTATACTAATTGATTTCCTTTCTTTTTTTAAAAAATATTTAGGGTTAGTTTTTGATACTAGTTGGCGAACAACTTTGATAAGGTGAATATTATAATCTGATTTTTGATGGTAAGATTTTTGTGGCATATATATAGCCAGTTTCCATTTTCTTGTTTTACTAATCATTGATTGAAGATCGAAAGTTGATAACTTTGTGGAATCTCATTTGTTCAAGTGGCCCTTCCCTTCTCTACTCATTTTTTTTTTTAAATCTGGTTTTTTGCTCTGTTCAGTTTTATCTACAGATTGAGGTTGATGCGTTGCACCTATCTTGCTTTAGATAAATTTATCCATTGGGGATCAAAACTTTACTTTGGATGCAGTTCTCGATTCAAAATCTACTCAGGTCTGTACAATTGCTGATTTTTTAAAAATGATATTGTATTTAATTAATTATAGTATATGGTATATGGTATTGTATTTAAACTATAGTATATGGTATTGTATTTAATTAATTATATGAATGAGTGATCTGTTTATGTTAGTTTTTGATGAGTGTTCGGAATTGCGTTTTGGGGAAGCTTATAGGATTTGCATCATTAGAAATTAGAGTTTGGCGAACCATTGGGAAATAGTGCATTTTGTGATATTTTGTATGTATTTTAAGATAAAATTGTACATATATAACTTACAATAATCTGTCTGAGAGGCGAGATAACATGTTTTTAATGTTTATTTCTTAAGTGGTTGAGTGATGAGTACGAAAGAATTTACTGAAATCTTAAGCTATTTGGTGTTATAATAGGAGGATGCATTTCAAACGGTTGGTGTATCTATGGTAAAGAGTGCGATGGCAGGTTACAACACATCGATTTTACAGACGTCTTTTCCGCATTGGTTGCTGTTGTAAATACTAAGTTCCCAGAAGTGGGGGACCTTCTGCTGCGAAGGATTATTTTGCAGCTTCAAAGGGCATATATGGATTATTTATATTTATTTATAAGCGATGTGACAAGGTGCATATAATTTCTTCTTTATTTTATTTATTTATTTGATGTATTCTTTACAACTGGATATTATGTGGTTGTTTTGTCTCTGATGCTATTGGTATCATGTGTTTTAACAGCATCAATTGCTAGCTGCCGTCAAGTTTATAGCACATTTAGTCAATTAGCAGGTAGCTCATGAGATTATTGCTCTTGAACTACTAACCACTTTATTAGAAAATCCAACTGATGACAGTTTGAATCTTTCTTATATAGTTCAAAACTTTATATTTATTTAAAGCCATTGACGTTGTTGTTTTTACTTTTGATGATTAAATTATTGCCAAACATGTCAGTCAAATGCCTTTGTGCTGCCAACAACTAGAAATAGATTTTATCCTTGATGTGTACAGAATGTGGTTATTAGCGTTCCGGGTTGGTAAAGTTGGTGTTGCTACATCGAAAGCCATGTTTGATGCGGTAAGAAATTTTTTATTTGTCGATACTAGCAATGAAATAGATGGTAATGCTTAAGTCATACTAGCAATCGAATAGATGGTAATGTTCCGGGTGTCACGAAATGATGATTGGATAATGTTTCATTATAAGGAAAATTTAGATTGGATCCCTTTTTAAGTCATACAATATCAGTTTGATTTAAAGTCCTTATTGGCTGTTGTAGCATTATGTGCTCACGGTTTAAGTAGTCATTAGTAGCAACAAACACTACCTTATGTGAGACTTGTGAATTTTACATCGATTAATGTTTCTCATTTATGTGCAGCTGAGGTTGTTGCAGGCTCAACATCGTGGCTTGTAGAGGCCTCTCATGTGTTTGTGTTCAGGGAAGAGAAGGTGACTCCCGCCCGTCTTTTGACTTGACTCCTGCACATGTAAAGACATCAACTCTGTTAAGATGATCGAACTACTGCTTCAGGAGAGCTTCACGGATGACTCGGGTAGTCTTGTTGTATACTCAGTGGTCAATGTGAAAGCTGTCAAACTAACTTGTGAATTAATATCGAAATGTAATTTTTGTCGTTAAATAACTTGTGACTTATCGTGAATTAGTACTTGAATTAACCTCATTGTTTTGATATATATGAAATACGTTATTTTGATATTTGTGTTTTTAATTTTGTATTATCAGGTTTTTAACTCTCATTTAATAGAAAATTAGGAACTAAAAAAAATTATTTAAAAAAAAATAGGTTATGACACGCAAAAACGCACGTCATAAATGTGTGTCATAAGTGCGCATCATAGACGGATGACGCACAAATGCGGGTCATGAAGCTTTATGACTAATCCTTCCTTGACAGGCATCTGCGCGTCATCTGAGCCCTTTATGACACGCATTGCACGTGAAGAATAGCTGTTTTTCTAGTAGTGTATGGAGGTTGAGGGGCATAATATGTTCAAGGTTGTTTCCTAACTCAAAACTCTATAGAACTCGTTACGGAGTTTTCTATACAAGCAAGGAAATCAACATCAACGTGTTAGCAAGCTTAGAAAGGAACTAGATGAGGCTCAAATGGAGATTGATAAAGATCCAACTAATGTTGTTCTTCGGGAAAAAGAGATTGAATGCTTGCAACGATTCAAATAAGCAACATTGGATGAAGAGAAGTTCTTAAAGCAAAAGGCAAAGATAAACTGGCTACAAGTTGGTGACTCTAGTAGAACCTACTTTCATAACTCCGTCAAATGCAGAAACCATAGAGGTTGGATATATATTATCAAAGATATGAATGGAGTGAGTTATGAAGGGGGAGTTGTTCCTGCTGCATTTGTATCACACTATGAGAAGTTGTAATATCTCAAACTTTCCGTGTTTGACTATTTGACCTTCCGTTAGTTAACGTTAGGTTCGTGAGGTTATATGTCCTATATTTGATTAAATGATTTAATGCTTATATGTTTAATGTGCAGTAATGTGAATGTGATGTTTAATGAAAGTAATCAAAGCGACGTTAAGTAATTAGGTGCTTGTTAGTGTGTTAAGACTCCCGGTAGAAAGATAAGCTAAGAAAGTTAAGTTTAGAACTTGAGGGGTCCTAAGTGTAAGATTTGTAATGGATGGCCAGGGATTAAAGGGCAATTAGGAAGCCCTAATTTCCACAAATCTGCTGTAACGTGTGTGTGAGAAAAGCCCTAGCCAATCCCCTTCCCTCTCCAAGCAAAGATCCATTCATTTCGTGCCGTTTCGATCAAGGATTGTTTAGATCTTGAGTCCCCTACGTCAAGTGCAGGTAATATAGATGATTTCCCTTGATTTGTGATCATATGATTCAATTTTATGGATTTAATTCAGTTCTTAGTGTTTGGAATATGGATGTGGGTTGTTGATTATCATTTGTGATTAATTAATCGAGATTCGATAGTAAGAATGGTTGTTTAATGTGACCTAATGATCCATTTTTGTTAACAACTCGTTCATGGAGTAAATGATGGGGCTAAATTATCAATTAGGTCTTAAAAGAGTCTTCTCTTTGGTGTAAAACCCGTTTTTGGAAAAAAAAATGACAAAAAGAGACTAACTACCTTGGGTAATAGTCTAGAAATAGACAAAAGTTGAGAATACACAAAAAGAGACTAACTACCTAGGATAATAGTCTCGAAGTAGACAAAAAGAGACAACTTACCAGGGGTACTAGTCAAAAAGGGACTATTATCTGGAGTGATGGTAATTATAGAGTATGTGACACGTATTTAGACTGTTGGTCAATTTAGTTTCGTTATACTCATAAATCGGTCCTATGTTGATTATAGGTAGTCGAGAATACTTGCAAAGCTTGATAACTTACGTTATCATTTGTTGTACGCTTCTACGAGGTAAGATAAACTATTTTGACACGCTGAGGGTTCAACAAAAGCATGGTTTTCGTATTATAACTTCCTTAACGGTATTTTGTTACTTATAAGTATTCGGGAGTACACGGAAGGTTATATGGGCTATGCAAATGACCAATGAGGCCTGAAATGCAGTGCCAACGATATGTGA
The DNA here is from genome assembly GCF_010389155.1 of Erigeron canadensis. Taxonomy (NCBI): domain Eukaryota; kingdom Viridiplantae; phylum Streptophyta; class Magnoliopsida; order Asterales; family Asteraceae; genus Erigeron; species Erigeron canadensis. Next base: position 16,954,174 of record NC_057765.1, read on the forward strand.
TGTTGTCTTATGAAATGAAATGCAATGTCTTATGATGAATTGATTTATGACACTTGTTGATGAGTATTGAAATGTGCATGTTTGTATGGCTTGTTCATCTAGTTCACTAGACTCTTTAAGTTGCCATGTCACGTGCACATTTAAGGACCCAAACGTAAAGATGTATAAATGTGATGATTGTTTAGGCTGTGTAAACACCTAAACTATATGTGATGTGAAATCGAGCTCGTAAATTTAACGTGAAAGTGTTAAGCTTAACCCGTGCTTGCCCTAGCCCGGTTAAGTGCGTTGATGTGGTTGCTCGGGTGGCTCCTTGCAACGAGGTGTAACGTGAAGAGTAATACGGGAGGTCTTACCAGCCCCATTGTCGTTGAACATACGGATTACTCCTGGATTTGGGTTGCCATTCCTTAACGACATTGATGGACAGCCGTAAGGTGTGTTCATCTAGTTGGGTGTGACTTCAGTTACACTTAAATGATGTTATGATGTGTTATGTGATGATGTTAAAGATGTTTAGCCACAATTAGGGTGACCTATTTTGTATGAATGATGATGAATGAGATGATATGTGATGATATGTAATGATATGTATTCTAATGTCGCAAAACGATTTTTATAACGTTTTAATTGGACAAATGCTTTCTAAACCTTGTGTATTCTTACTTAGCTAATTCATTAGCTAATATTTGTTTCTTGAAATGTGTTGTCCCCTCAGGTTTAGCAAGCTAAAGGTCGTTGATGAAATAAGGAGAGGCATGGGTAGATAGCAAGTGATGATGACATTAGTTTACCCATAGTTGCTACTTCATCTAGACCTTGATTTATGTTTTTGCAATTTTCAGATTTGGAATGTTTGATGATTGGTTGCTTTATATTGGGCAATCAATGGGTTTCCATTAGACTTATTCAATGATGTGATGAGTAACACCTTTTGAAAGAATAAACCAAACTGAATTTTTCTGGTTTGGACTTTTAAACGTTTTTCCGCTTTCTTTGACACCGTTAGGTGAAAAATTTAGGAAATCCATATTTTTAAATGTTGGGTGTTACAGAAGTTCTTGGGGGTTGAGGTTAGTTCTACTACCTTGCCACTAGATGATTTATTTGTGAAAAAGGTGGAGGTACAAAAAGCAAAGAATATGGTCAGACATATTACGGACTTGTAAATTAAACAAGCCATGTTCTCCATTGGTAAAAAACAAAGTGACGGGACCAGATGGGTTTACCTCGTATTTTTTCAAGAACTCATGGGATATCGTGGTAAAAGACGTTTGTCTAGCTATCAAAGATTTCTTTCGAAATGGCAGCTTGTTGAAGGGAGTTAATCACACAATCATTGCATTAGTACCTAAGGTTACTCTTCCTACCTCCATTATTGATTACCACCCCATTTCTTGCTGCAATGTTTTTTACAAATGAATCAGCAAAATTATCACTAATAGTCTAAAAGAGGCTTTGGATAATGTGGTTAGTGTGAACTAGTCCGCATTTATCCCCGGTAGGTTAATTTCTGATAACATTCTACTCACTCAGTAGCTTATGCATGGCTATCATTTGAACAAAGCTCCACCTAGGTGTGCCTTTAAAGTAGATATTCAAAATACATATGATACGGTGGATTGGTGTTTTTTTTGAAAGATCCTGTTGGGTTTTGGGTTTCATCCTAAAATGGTCATGTGGATCATGGCGTGTGTGACCTCAGCTTCGTACTTTATTATTAACGGGAATATACATAGCTATTTTAATGGGAAACAGGGGCCTTAGACAGGGTGATCCTATGTCCCCTTACTTGTTCACTATGGTTATGGAAGTGCTTTCATTGTTGCTTAAAAAAGTTCTCGCCTCTTCTGAATTCAGATTCCACGCCAAATGTCAAAAACAAGTTGTTATTAATTTTTGTTTTGCAGATGACTTGTTTTCGTTTACTCGTGGTGACTTAACCTCTACAACAATGATTATGGACTCTCGTACTGCTTTTAAGGAGATGTCTGGCATGGTTCCTAGTCTGCCAAAGAGCACTGCTTTATTTAGGAATGTTCCCAATCAGGTTAAAAGTGCAATTCTAAATGTTATGCCTTTTGAAGAGGGTTTGTTACATGTCCGATATCTGGGAGTTCCACTTATATCCACTACACTTGTGTATCATGACTGTGCAATTTTGGTGGAATGGAAACGGATCATCAATTGGAGAAACAAAACACTATTATATTTGCTGGTAGGCTTCAACTTTTAAACAAAGCAAACTTTTTTTTGCTTTCAATTTGTGTTCTACTATTTGATCCAAAGTAAAAGCAAACTATGAGTTTTAGGCTTTTGGTGATTCATGATCTAGCAATCTTTAGGTATTGTTCGACGTGTCGTGTGTACGATTGTAGAGGGGTTTTACTTTAAACCCTAAGTAATAATAATTCTTATTATTAAAGAATTATTGGAAGCTAAACTAAAAGGTACACTTTCAATTCCATACTTTGTTAATTATTATATTGTATATATGATTCTTTCCGCTGCGTACTCATAATTATTTATTTGATAATATGCATAAATCCTAACAGTGTTATCAAGAGGCTAATATGTGATATATTAGTTACAAAGTTCAAAACTTGAAGGGGGGTTTAGGGTTGGTTCGAATTTAGTTAATAATTAAATATTAATAATTGTTTTCTTTATTTTTTTAAATAAAGTTTTGATTTTAATAAAATAAAATTAGGTTATTAATTTTATTATTAATTCAACCTATTTTAAATTTTATATTAATTGTTAATTCAAACCCTCTAAGCAAGTTTAGATTATATGAATTGGCATGTTTATTTGAAATAAATTGTATGTTTGTATCTTTTATATTTAATGTGTTAAATAAAAGTAAAAATCATATAGAATTCATGCAAAATTCTTTACGACTATTACTTAGATATATAGATATAAATTGCTTAGCATAATGTTAGGGTTAATTATATGATAATTATGTGACAATGTGAATTTTCGTGTGATTTTTCTGTTTGACATCAGTTCACTAAAAAATTCATATAAAATCAACCGTAATGAGTTAGAAACTGAATTTTGGACAGTAGATGCCCAACTCTTAGAGCTACAACTTTGTAGTTCTGGTTGAATCTTGATTCGGACCAGAAACAGGTCTAAACTGGTCGTGAAGCTACTGGAAATTTCCAATTAGTATGTTTATATGTATTTACTTGCTAATTGTTTGTTTAAAGGCTCACGCAATCAAGGTAACATGATGTATATGGTCCTCTTCTTTGAAGGGGGAGCCGATTTAGACATATACATTAACCATAGTGACCATGTTTAGGTAGCTCACCATAAATCGTTGCATGATTAATTAGTTAATATTTAGTAAGTTTATTATTTTGCAGTTTATTGTGATATAAATGGTAAAGCAAAATTGTTTTATTGAAAAGAACAAACTTGACTAAGAATTATCAAAATATGATTTTGTTTAATAAAATTGGTGTCTTAAAACCAAGAAATACATTGTCTCACCCATTTGAACAAACTCTAAGAGAGGTATAAGTCGGAGTGCGCTAGCCTTCTCAAGGAGCGGGTTTTTAATTGCGTCTATCGCAAACCTTTGAACCTGCGCTTCTTTGTGCTTTCAAATGGAGCTACCGAGCTCTTTTATGCTGTTAACACAATAAAAATGATTTTGTTAAACATTATGTTATGAAGATGTGCATGAGTCTTCATACATAAACTTTTGATTCACATCAATTGCATTACCCAATTAAAGTTAAGACTTTGCCACCCACTTTGCTAAGAACACTTGCAAGTGCTTTTTGCTCTGCATGAGACTGTAGGTGAATTGTATCTAACAAGGTAAATTAGTACTCATCGTGACACGGTGGTAGACTATTTACATGTTCTTAATTGGGCTACTTAAAGCGAGATAAGCGGTGAGACCTTGACCCGTAGCAGAAGATGGGACAAAACATGTTTACAAAACACTTACTACACCTAATAAGTGTTGTTATAAGTCCAATATATATAGGAATTGCACTTGTAATGCAATTATTGCTCCTCACTTACCTTTTGAGTATGTCATTTCTAGCAGATCAACTGATGAAATGATGGTATGTCAATTGGATCCTAGCCTTAATGAATTTTAATCCTTAGATGATTTAACATTGGGTGATTATATTTCCTAGGGATTCATTATCGAAAATACCGATAATTGAACTTGAATCTATTTTGTAAATGGCAACAAATCCTTCACAAAACATACATCAATCGGCTTTCAGGTTGATGCTAGAAAGAGAAAAACTTTATGGAACCAACATCAATGACTGTTTTCGTCAGCTGGGAATTGTTCTAAGAGCTGAAAAGAAAACCGATCTCATTGAAAATCAGATACCCACTATCCTTAATGCGAGTGCCACTGCTGTGTAGTTGGAAGCATACAACACTCAGTACAATAGACATATTGCTTATTTGATGCTGGTAGCATGACTCCCGAGCTTCAAAAGCAATTCGGATTACACAATCCGTATGATATAATCAGAGAACTCAAATTTATGTTTGAACTTGTTGAATCACTCCATGATTTGAACATGAGTATGGGAAACTGGTAAGCGCTCGTGTACACAAGATGAAGAGTTACTTTGAGCATTTGGAAAGGTTAAACATTGCGTATCCTCTATCTATTGCTATTGGCATAATTCTTAAGTCTCTTTGAAGGGATTTTGAGAAGTTTGTGCCCAATTACACTATGCACAGCATGAGCAAAATCATAGCTGAACTTCATGCCATATTGATTGAGTATGAGAATAACCTTCCTAAGAAATCTGAGATACCCCAAGTTCTTATGATTAAGGGGGGAATGGTTCACAAAGCCAAACAACCAATAGCTTAGGGCAAGAACTTTGGTAAGGGAAAGCAAGGTGCTTTAATCTCATAACCTAAAAGGACCCCTACAGCGGAAAACGAGCATCCGGATAAACGATCAGGCTTGTCATCACTATGCTGAAATGAGACACTGGAAGAGGAATTGTCTTAAGTATCTAGCTGAGTTGAATGCGAAGAAGAAGCAAGCTGGTTTAACTAGTTCTTCAAGTATTTTCACGATTTATATATATATGTTGTTGTGATTCAAATGATAATAGAAAAAGAGTCAAACCTGACTTGGACTCTACTTATCTTTGGCATTGTCGTCTTGCTCATGGTGGCAAGAAACACATTGAAAGACTTCAACGTGAAGGGATCTTAGAATCAAATGATTCATCATCATCATTTGACAAATGTGTGTCTTGTGTTTCCAACAAGATTACAAAAAAACCTTTTCCGCATAAAACGGAGAAGGCTTAAGATCTACTTGCACTTCTACATACCGATGTATGTAGCCCATTTAGACATATGTCAAGGAAAGGTGCTAGCTACTTCATCACTTTTATGAATGATTTCAGTTGTTATGGTTATGTTTACTTGCATAAACATAAACATGAATTCAGTCGTTATGGTTATGTTTACTTGCTTAAACATAAACATGAAGTCTTCGAAACATTCAAAGAGTTGAAAATGAGGTAGAAAATCAACTCGGTAAAACCATAAAGATTCTTTGTTTGGATCGAGGGGGAGAATACTTAAGGCAAGAGTTTAAGAATTATCTAAAAGCTTGTGGATTTATCTAAAAGCTTACTCCTATATAATGGTATATCTGAGAGGAGAAAATTCGAACCTTGTTGAACATGGTTAGATCAATGATGAACCTTATGACTCTCATTTCCATTTTGGGATTATGCTCTAGAGGCTATTGTATGCATTCTCAATATTGTTCCAACCAAGAAGGTTGACAAGACACTGCATGAATTGTGGCATGAAAGTGTTCCTAATTTGTCTTACTTAAAGGTCTGGGATTGTGAGGTACTTGTGAAACAAGATACGCCTGACAAACTTGAACCTAGATCTGTTAAGTGCATCTTTGTAGGATACCAAAAGGAAACGATGGGTTACTACTTCTACTTTCCTACCAACAACACTATTAAAGTATCTCAATATGCTGAGTTCTTTGAAAAGAATCTCATATCTCAAGGAAACAGTGGGAGGATTGTCGAGCTTGACGGGACTGAAGAAGAAGATGTGTCACCTTCTGAAAATATTAGCGATCATCAACTTGGGGGGGGGGGGGGGTTCAAAGTGATGAACCTCAAGTTGAAGATAATGCGATTCCAATTCATAGGTCCTCAAGGACAATACGTGCTCATGAAAGATTGAATGTTAATATTGAGTCTGAAGAACACGTATTAAGAGACTTAAATAAACCTCCTAATTTCAAAGCTGCATTATCAGATACAGAATCTGACAAATGGCTTGAAGCTGCGAATGTGGAAATGAAATCCATTAAAGATAATCAAGTCTGGAGCTTGGTTGATCTTCCACCTAATGGTAGAACCATTGGGTGTAATTGGATCTTCTAGAAGAAGAGCGGCATTGATGGAAATGTACACACCTATAAAGCTCATCTCGTTGCGAAAGGCTATACTGAACTCTATGGAGTTGACTATGAGAAAACCCTATCTCCCGTAGCAGACATTAATACTATTAGGATTATCTTAGCCATAACGGCGTACTATGACTATGAGATATGTCAAATGGATGTCAAAACCGTTTTCTTGAATATTTTTCTAGACGAGAAGTTTATATGTAGCAACCCTCAAATTTTCAGGTCAACATTTAATATAAAAATCTTTTAGTAAATTATATTGAATTGTGATTTGCAATTTCTCATGCTTATATATATAAATATATATGTTTATATGCCTTTCTATTAAAAATGCAAAGTCCATTTTCCTGGTTATCCAAATCGACCATATGGTCTTGAACATAGTAAAATACTCACAAAATGTCATAAAATAAGTCAAGGGAATTTACTTTAATATGATATCCAAATGAAAAAAGTAGTCAGGAAACTTTTATGACTATATACAAGGTTCTATCTAGTTTAATACAAACACTTACTCTCATCTTTCTACCTCACTATATTTGTAAACTAGTGGTACATAAAACAACAACAACTCCTCAATTACTTGGTTAAGAAACGAGATGGAGAAAAGAAAGAAATACACTTTTAACTAGTTTAGAACCAAGCTCCTCCATTCTTGTTGATATAGATTCTTCCATGTTTGTGTAAGTATCTAACCCTCATGAGGGAACAAGAGTGTTGAGACAAATGACATTTATAAGCTATAGACAAAAGACATGACACCAATATTTCTCCTCATCTTCCCAACCGTACATGTGGAAGGGAACAAATAAGATAGGCAAACTTCATGAAGGTTTCCCAATTATAGGTAACTAAGACCTTTCTTTTCTTGTGATGGTTATAGTCCATCAGCATAGTCTAGATAGAGGTAGTATGACACAATCTAGTAACTAGGGAATTATTGATTAAGATATAGGAGACAAGCAAAAGATGACAACCACCTATCTTATGTTCGATCAAACTTGTGCACCAAAGACCACCATCTACTTTTATAAATAGCCTCCTTAATGTACATCCAAAAACACCAACCTTTTTCTGTTTTCCCACTGTTGAGAAACCAGATATATTACAACACAAAATACTACTAAATCACCACCATGTTTATGAAATTAAGCTACAATGAAGTAGGCTCTTTTTACACTTGGTTGTAGATTTTGAAACTCGCTAGTATCGTAAATACACCCACGTTCTTAGTCTTTCACATTCTGTTATGTTTTCTTTGTAGTATGTTATTAAACACGAACACGTTTCCTTTGTTCATCCACAGTACGTTCTTGGTCACCACGATCCAGGAGCTCATTTATCGATGTAATGGTTCTAAAAACTCATACCGCGATATCAACCGTCTACACCATGAATGAACTTTAGGAACAATAGACTATAAACATGAAATGCTAATTGACATTAACCTTGTGAGTATGCTTCACATGATCTTAGGTTAGTCATATAAGAAAGCCAAGACCTTCTCTAATCTAAACATGTATAATCAAGCATCAGCCTTTTTACTCCTTAACATTGTTGCTGTAGTTTATTAATATCGAAAATTATAAAACCAAAATGAGTATTGGTAATAAGGATAGAGTATACTTATGATGACTTTAGAAACTAGCATATTGGAGTCCATATGTACATGAAATTTTGCAGCTTTTGAATACTTAAAAACCACAAATATTGGACTAGATGCTTACTGATGAAAACATAAATATGAGTAGAAACATAAGTAAATTTAGAAGCTTCCTTGAGTAATTAAGGTTGATACATATAATCTAAAAAATTTTGTACATAGATATATAAATATATACATATATGTACAAGTTGCATGAAAATGTTATGATTATGAGCAAAATTTAACTACACTGTAATATGCACGTATGCTGTTAAAGAAGGCCAATCCCAATTAATACAATGACGAGATGATAGTGAACAGAGCACAAGTAATTGTTCTTATAAATGTCCATATATATATATATATGTATAAGATACATCTATCATGACTGAACTTAGAGAAAGATTGATAATTAGAATTTGTAGTTTCTGCTATACTGAAAACATGGATTCAAGTCGTGTTGTAACGAATTCTACATAATGCTATAACGAGCACACATTGTACATTAATATACACACAAATTGAGAAAAAATTTCTTCAATTAAATAAACGGATTTTATATTAGTAACTGACTAAGGTGTTAGACATTATGGCTTGATGCTAAAAATAATATATTTAATTTCTTAACGATCTTTAATTATTAAAAATCTTATAGTTTATTTAGGACGCTCAGATATGATCACCGCATTATCGACCTAAGGTGAGTTCATAGCCCCCTTTTAAATATTTCATTTTCGGGTGAGAATACATGCATTATTTTTCTTTGTTTTAAGATTGGACACAAGTACTTTGTTACTATATATTGCTTGAGTTGCTACTCATCCTATCAAATCCCCTATTTCAATACCGTTAGTTATGGACTTAAGTGCGAGTAGTTGTGAATAGATCTATTGGGTTTGACACCCCCACCCGGGTTAGTAGCGCTAACTTGATCGGCATGATCAAACGGGTGCATGATATTTGATCCATAGTACTTGAGGATGAAAGTACTACGCATGGGGTAACTGTATCCTCGTTAAGCTTCGGTATTGGGAGCTCAATGCCATAGTATAATATATTATGAAAACCTTATGATCCATAAACTATGTTCATATTATAAACCTATGACTCAGCAACTTTATGTTAACGTTTTAGCATGTATTTCTCAGGTAATTAGTATGTTGGATTTTCATGGAGCAAAGTAGGGAACTCGTATGGATCATTCAAGAGTCTGGCACTAGTTAACAAAAATAAGCTCCTATGTAATTTGAAGTTAATATTATTGTAGAAGTTATGTTCTAAAGACAATAATATTGTGTTATGATTTCGCTTTAGTCATAATTCGCCAAAATGATTTGGCGGGGTGTGACTTTATATGATACTATAAGGTTTTGTTATTTCAAGAATATCCCAATAAAGTGTGGAAGTTTCAAAGGTCCATTTATGGACTAAAACAAGCATCAAAAAGCTGGAATAAAAGGTTTAATGAGGAAATCAAAAGTTTGATTTTGCTCAAAATCCTGATGAGCCATGTGTATATCGCAAAGCTAGAGATTAATGTTACTTTCCTTGTCTTATATGTAGATGACATATTAATAATATGAAATCACATTCCAATGTTGCAAGATGTAAAATCCCATCTTGGAAAGTGTTTTGCTATGAAAGATTTGGATGAAGCAACATTCATTCTTGGAATCAAGGTCTATAGAGAAAGAAGTAAACGGTTGATTGGATTAGGTCAAAGTGCTTATATTGATAAGATCTTGAAGCAATTCAAGATGGAGAATTCTAAGCGTTGATTCGTAACTATGCAAGAAGGACTTAACTTATTTAGCAAAAACGGTGTCTCTACACCTATGGAGGTGGAGCGTATGCAAAGAATTCCTTACACTTCGGTTGTGGGATCTATTATGTATGCGTTTAGATGCACTAGACCTGACATTGCGTTCGCGCAAAATATCGTTAGCCGATATCAACAGAATCCAGGTAAGGATCACTGGACTGCTGTGAAGAATATTCTTAAGTACATGCGTGCTACTAAAGATATATTTCTGGTGTATGAAGGAAATCCCGATACATAACTCAAAGTGACTAGATACTGTGATGTTGGATTTTAGACTGATAAAGATAATACAAAATCTCAGTCGGGATACATCTTCATTTTAAATGAAGGCATGGTGGATTGCAAGAGCAAGAAGCAAACCACAGTTGCTATATATGCGACATAATCTGAGTATATTGCCGCCTCAAGAAGTTGCCATGAAAATCGTCTGGATTAGAAACATTGTTTTTGGGTTTAACGTGATGCCCTCAAATAACACACCTTTAGATTTGTATTGTGACAATACTGGTGCAATCTTTATTGCCAAAGAACCCTGAGTTCAGAATGGTGCTAGATATTATTTTAGACGATATCACTATGTTCGTAAGCAAATTGAACTAGGTGAAATAAAGTTACTCAAAGTTCACACAGATTATAACTTAGCTAATCCTTTTACAAAAGCAATGTCAAAAGGAAAGCTCAATAAGCATGTCCAGGGCATAGGACTTAAATTAGCTAGTTATATTATGTAAATCTGTGACTGGTATTTGGATAAAGGATGTTAAACAATTATTATTTTACAAATGAATTAAACTACGTGGTGTGTTTGTTTTCATTTAATATTAATTGTATCATATATTTGCATGTTTAATTCCATTAATATTTAAATATTCTAAATGTCCATTATCGATTAACTATATGGGAATATAGTTAAACTAAGACAAATTTGAGTGATTGGTAAATACTTTTGGGAATATTTGAAGATGGTCATACCAAACTCACATGAGATGCATATCGGATTACCCCACTTAACGAATCATCACTTTATGGATCGGCATCATTAAGTGAAATTCGTGAAATGGTTGCTTTATTATCTTTAAACTTGAGATACAAGCAGGTTATGCATGTGTGGATTGCATTTTCTTGATATAGTTCCTAACTATCCTGAATAAGGTAGTAACAAAGGGCTATTTTCATAAATGTATTGAAATGGCATGACTAACACGTGTAGTCAAAACAGGATTTGTTCCTTCAATTTGCAACTGAAGAATGATACCATTTGATGCCCTCATTGATTAATTAAGATGTTTGTACGGTCGTACCCAAATGACCTCCAGATGTGGTCTCAATTAATTTGGTAATCTTAATTAGTTGTTAAAATGAAAAACAAAATCGTTAAATTATGGAATGACATTGATCCATATCCATAATTAACAAGGTATCTGAAACAAAAGGATAATAAACTCTGAAACCATTTCAAAGATACTTTAAGAAACTACACTTGAATATTTCCGGGAGCATTGACGTGTTGCTAGACGCTTACCGATGTTATTGCCTTTATTATAACATGCTCAAGTGGGAGTTGTTAGAATATGATCACGTTAAATAAACACATGTCCAAAAATATTCAAGCCTACGGGATCACACACATTGACACTTAGATATCCGGTAATATATATATATATTGTATCTACATATTTATAATCACCAAATTGAGAGAAATGATAAGTGGGCATTATTAACTAGATATGTTAATTAGAATTATTTATTAATTAATAAATATAAATTATTAATTATTAAATATTAATCAATAATTAATGTAATTATTGATTAAACCCTAGTTCAAGTTAATATATATTAGCTTGAAGGTTAAGTTATTATGGATATATTTATACCCTATATATATCCTAACTAGTTCTCAGGCCCAATCTTATAATAATTGTGAAACAAAAAGTGTATGACCAATATCACAATTTAATGAATATAAAAGATAAAGAAGAAATATATGAAAATTTACATCATATATATATTGATTTCAGTTTACCCTTTTTTCCAACTTTAGTTAATTAAAAAGGGAAACAAAAAGTGTATGACCGATACCATAACTTAATCAATACGAAAGCTAAAGAAAAAACATATAAAAATTAACTCCATATAAATATTGATTCAAATTTTCCGTTTTTTTTTTCAACTTTAGTTAAATAAAAAGGGAAACAAAAAAATAGATAAATAACAACAACAACAACAACAACAACAACAACAACAACAACAGCAGCAACAACAACAACAACAACAACAACAACAACAACAACAATAATAATAATAATAATAATAAAGATTTTTTAATAAGATCTTTTTAATTAAAGGTTGGTTATTTTTTATTAAATAAATATTTAAAATAAATAGAGGATTAATGAGTAGTGAGTATTAAGCTAAAAGAGGAGGATTAGGGGTGTCAGACCCATCCATTGGACGTGTAGTCTGAAGATATATAAATCTTATAATAATTGTGAAACAAAAAGTGTATGATCAATATCACAACTTAATAAATACAGAAATTAAAGAAGAAACATATGAAAATTAACTCCATATAAATATTGATTCCAGTTTACCCTTTTTTTCAACTTTAGTTAAATAAAAAGAGAAACAAAAAGTGTATGACCAATATCACAACTTAATCAATACGAAAGTTAAAGAAGAAACATCTGAAAATTAACTTCGTATAAATATTGATTCCAGTTTACCCTTCCCCCCCCCCCCCCCCCCCCACTTTAGTTAAACAAAAAGAGAAACAAAAAGTGTAGAGTATATAATTTGAAAAACACATACCAATTCATCAACAAAGACCATCTCGAACGTTTTTATTTTCTTCTGTTTGTTCCACTCCGAAACAGTCCATACATGCACAACACGGATTCGTATGTGATGGTTGATATATGTTGGCTTAAGATATTCAGGATGAACTAATATGGTCTTATTTTTTATTGTTGCAGAAAAAGTCATAATCAACCTATAATGGACAACAAACTAATATAGTCAAACTAGACCTGTCATGGTCGAGTTTGACCACTCCCCAACTCATATAGTCGATTTCTTTGGCCTTTCGTGTCCATATGTGCTTAATCGGTTCTTAAACTTAACTAGTTTTCTCAAAAAGTGTAGTTTTGGTCCAATGGGCTAGCGTATGATTAAATGGTTTTGAAATAATATTTTTGGGCTCTAGTTGGTCGAGTTCAACCATTAGGTTGAGCTCGCTCAACCTTTATTCATTTCGGATTCGTATGCTTTTCGGTTAAAATCTCTTGTTTCGTCTAGTTTTAATTAAATTCGAGTAAAACTTATTTTGAACTACAAAATGATTTCAAATCAGGTTGTATTGATAAAATAATGTATTTTGAACTTAAGAAAGGACATTGGTGTCAAATCCAGACTCTTGTTCGGTTTATTCGAGTCTTGTCATTTCTAATAAACGTCCATTTAGAAGTTAAATAAAGACATATGGACTTAAAGGCATTTCTAATAGGCTAAGACTTAAGACAAAAGACTGTCATTGTGACTTGTCATATATTATTGATAGGTGTTGATTGTCGTGGACTTTGACTGTGTTTGTCGTACTCGTTCGTTATACTTTCATAACACTTTTAAGGTGAGTTTCGTAGCCCATCTTTTTACAAGTTTTGGGGTGGAAAGTATACTTATTTTTCAAACAGATTTGTCGATTTCTATTTATGTTCGATATTGAGTCTGTGCGTATAGAGTTACATGTTCCATTTGACGTGCTTGAATCAGCCGCACACACACAACCCTAAACACATATCAATTGGCGTAAAGAAGCATTGCTCTACCTTCGGGTAATCGCCAATAAACCCTAACAAACCCTAAATTTCTTCATGGTCAATTTGATGCACAATCAATATGTCATCTACATAATTTGGATTTGTTCTTGGGAATTGTACTGCCGTGTGATGTTGTTGTTGCAAATTTCTAATAAAGGTGATTAACCAAAAAAACTTTTACCGTAAAACTATTGACTGAAAATAGTTATAGAAATGATATTATTCATATATAATGAATTTTGTACACACACTAATAACTAGAATAACTTCTTACTATCTACAAGAATCACACATCTACTGAAATGATGCAAAAGTGTTGGGATGACCAAAGCCTTTGGATCTCCTCAATTCCCTACACACAAGATCCAACATTGCCAAGAAATCTCTTATTATCACAAAGATCTGAAGTGGATTTACGTCGTCTTTACTCATATCACCATGGAAGTATTCACTAATCTCTTTCACAAGTTCTAAGACTCTCTGTTCGTCTTCTTCCAATTCCTCCATATGTTTTTTGGCATAATACAAGAAGGATTTCATGATTTCGACAAAGCTACAAGTCTGTTCTTCCATCAACAAATCTTTATTCACCAACGTTTGTAGTTTATCCATACCTTGTGATAGATTAGATACTGAGCCTGCAATGACATCAAAGTCTATGGTGGCCGTTTTCTTCACATTGCATAGTTCAGTACTCAGTCCAGCTACAAGTTCCAAACCCATGTTTCGATAGTCCTCGTCTTTGTCTTTATCTTTAATGTATCTTTTCTTGGTTTTTTCATTAATCTTTCCTATAATACTCTCAGACACTCTAATGCCTTCCGAACGAACTAATTCTTGTACTACAAAATGAAGTAATGTAGTTTTTCCGTCCGTTCCTTTTACATCAGCAAGCTTAAGCAATGCATCAAGCTTAAATGCTTTTGCCCCTCCCCTTATTGTTCCTATATTCATTCTGTTCCCCGTTTTTAGCACCGCCTCTAGTAGTTTCAGGAATAGCCGACTTGATCTCAGTTCTTTGCATGCCTCCTGATCCAATCAAGACATGAAAACAGTCACTAACACAATTTCTGTATATAAAAATATATATCCAACTCTGAAAAAAATTCATTTGTACTCGTATTAAATTCAATTGGAATTTATTATGTTTATATGGGCTTTTATACTCGTTTATGCTCATCAATGTGAAGTTGTGAACAACTTTCTTCAAATTTTAAAATTTCTACTATGGTCTGGTATATATGTATGTGTGAATAAAAATTTGTGCAAGATTTTAACGGTAGATAGGCTAGCAAATGAGTGTCGACTTGTTTCATTTAGTCATTAAAAGAACAAAAAAAACACAAGTACACACACATATATATATACATTATGGTTAAAAATAAAACAAATAATTTATCTTATTTTACTACCTTATACGAGTAAATCATTATTAGACCGCCTCATATTTTTTGAAAAAAAACTTAATTTATCCGCTTTTATTATATTTGGATTAAGATCCTCTAAAGTTAAGATTCAAAAATCATCTTTAAATCTTAGTTCATTATTTTTAATTTAATGGTCAAGATCTTCAATTTTGCTAGTAAATTATACTTGTATATAACTAAAAATCACTATGTACCATAAAAATTTTTGTGCATCAATGCATATTTTGCTCTATGAATCTTCGTGTATCATTCTTTTCCTAGTCTAAAAATCAATATATTTGTTAGAATAAATATATAAATTTATGTATTTATATATATATATATATATTTGGCCCTTATAATCATTTATCTAATTATAATGATCATTGATCTAATTACCCTACATAATTAATAGGGTAATTATTTGATGGACGTAATTACCCTTACGTATTAATTAGGGTTTCACCTTGGGTGTGCTATATATAGAGAGAGATCATTACGGAGATTTATTCATTAGATAAGAACACCAACACCTTTATCTCACTCTCTACTCATAACACATCCTTAGAACACACCCTAAACGGGAACCCGACTCTCAACTGAGTCATGGTGTCTTCTTCCTCTGCGGTTACCGGATGATCAGGTATACATCCCTAATCTATTATGTGTTTATTTTATACAATAATTGATCAACATGTGGTATCAGAGCGACGTTGATAAATCAATTATGCTATTTTTTTATTTCTGATTCGATGGTAATAGAATAAAATCGTTTTTTTTTCCTTTCGTTTGTTCGCCGCCACAAAACATAAATAACATGTCGGCAAAAGGATTTATGCCAGCCCACTATTTTACTTTCAATTGGTTTGTTAGTTTTAATTAATGAATCAATGTATTTTGGGCCAATATATTGAATGAAAAATATATATTCAATACAAAAGGAAAAAGTAAATTAAAACTTTTTGATGTTTTTTGTTTTGACGACTGCCGGGCATGAAAAGGAAAAACCTTTTAAAGTTTCAGTTTTGATCGACCGAAGAAATCGAGCGATCATATTTTTATATTATAAATTGACATATGATTATATTGTCATTAATTGTTCTTTTACAATCAGAACAAAACATTATTTACGATTAGTAATGGCATGTTGTTTACGTATTGTAACTTCATGAACTTTTAGTTTTACAATATTGTATTAGTTATTGATTTTGTATATGATCACCTTGAATCTTACTCGTGCACATAATATGTACATAATGTTCATCGTGACCTTCATGAGAAAACTTATAAGATTTCGTTGTTCAATCTTGAATCAAATATATTTATTCGAAATCCTCATGTTTTATCGAAATCAATTAGGATAAATCACCTAAATTTTAGTGATTAAATTAGGATGTGATAAGGCTTCCTAAATTTAGTAGCTTTGTCCCCGAGTTTTGCAAAATAGTATTTAACTAATTATCTTAAATATCCAAAACTAAAGTTGGCGATATATCTATTGAAACCTAAATTTTATCACATCCATAAAATCTTTCTCGTTGCATTATGAACTTTTTTTGCGAACTTAAGTTTACCGATAACTAATCCTTTTTACCGGGAACTCATTTAGCGTCAAATTTGAGTGTTAAGTTCCTTAGATTTATAAAACCTAAATCATGTTTTATAAAACCTAATTATTCAAGTTATTTTATTTGATTGATATTATCTAGCTTAACTAAATGACCTTATCAAGGTACACTTCTGCCCAAAGGTGATATGCTACTCTTACACTGTCATTTAGTGTAACTAAGCATTGTCATGAAATTTATGTCTAACGTAATGAACAATCTTAGTCATATAAATGTGTGTCCAAATGTCCTTAGATGCTAAGATAGACACATATATGACATTAGTTTAATATGCATGAATTTCACACTTCTGCCCAAAAGTGATGTGTTGTACTTATATTGCATATTTATTAAAATTTGTTCATTGACATAAACATGACATCTGCCCTAAGTACTTGAAAGTTTCACTTCTGGCCAAAGCTGATGTGTTACATTCATGTCTGACAAACTTTACATGTGCACTAAACTCATTTGTCTCGCTTCTTCCCAAAGGTGATGTGTTACATTTACCTTGCACATGTTATTCCTAATGCTTAGATAATTGTTACTAACCAAAGTGAACGCAATTATTTAAGTAGAATATTACTTAGTCCACTATTTTTGTGTTATAGTAAAATATCACATCTTCAATCTAAATAAATTCTGCCCTATTAGATTCTTCATTAGCTTTAAATCTCAACATTAATCTACTCTAATTACAAATGCCTTAGTAGTTTTGCTTCATCATAAGTTTCACTATATTTTGCTCTTACCGAGTCTTGTTTTTCCTCAAGACATGACACACCCATTGCTCTTTCCGATAAAAGTATTAGGAAGATAACTTGAGCATAAGAAGTGTGATAAGTAATACTTATGTCTCTTATACAAAACAATAACTCCTTTGTGATTCATATTAGATGAGCTATTCCAGCTTATAAAATTCACAGACTAATGTGTATTCTGTGAAAAATGGAAGAATCAAAATAATTCCTAAATCATGCAAACACAATTTCTAAATAAATGGTTAAATGGCAACTGGGAATACATCCTAATATCGAATGTCTTGTCTCTTAATCTAGAGGGCTTATACATGAAAATCAGTTAAGTTTCTTAGTGCCTTAAATAATGACTTTTCTATTAGTACGATTAGATGCCTTAAAAATCAACTATAAGACTCAGAAATACCAAAGAAAAATGAGTTTGTTGATAGCACTATACATACAGGAAAATGAATGCCTGAAACTAGAATCTGGATAGTATTCACCTAATTAACTACCACTAAACTTTAATAAGGATAATTCTAAGGTCAGTTTTCCAGCTCTAAGGTTTTCCGAAAGGAAAGTTATCTTGCACGGTTATGCTATTGGCACGCGCAATAACACTATCCATAATTTATGGAACCAGCGGGCTTAGATAACTAGATATAAATTAATGATACTTAAGTCTGCTAATATTAATATTTCAATTAACACATGATGCATTAAATCTAATTCTATGTGTTTTCTTACTAAAAATCCATAACTACTATGAGAGTAAGTGATTAAGGTTGAAAGAACCCTAATGACTGTTCATATAGGCTTTATGTACCTTACATATTCTGGATTTAGGTACATATTCTGGATTACTGATCGGAATATGGTATCAATACTAAAGCTATAACATTGACTGTTACATGGTTTATTGACCCACAATCACTATTAGCTTTAAACTCATCTTATTGGTTATCATTTTCTGGATAGAAACCCTTATCATAGACTAGCTTATATAATGCACTTTCACAACCTTTTGTTATCATGAAAATGAATAATTTGACAAAATGACAATGAGACATATGAATTTCATCCATTAAGACCAAAATTCATGAGCAAATATGACGAAGGATAAATTCTTATTAAATCTCATTCTTAGTGACTTTAGCATGTGTTAAATGTCCTAAGCTAAATGGAATATTCAGACATATTTTTTATCTAATATATCTAAAGTGACCAAAAGCCTTAGAGAAATCTATTCATATATATTTACTATGATTCCTTCTAAATTTGTCCTTTATAATTTCTTATGAAATCAGGACAATAAGGTAATGAAGTCTAACATATATGTATAGTTTCCAACATCACAGTATCATTTGAAACTTCTCATACTGAGTTCTTAGAGATTTTTAGAGATTAGTGGGAGCATTATGTATCCTGAATATAACTTGCAAAAGTTTCAAGAGGTGGGGAAGTGACAATTTGTTCTTACCTTAAAATACACCTCTTGTGCATGATACTGCCCTATAACGACTTGTCTCCTTAGTATCTAATATTACTCCTAACAAAGTTTAATTGATACCTATTGAATATGGGCAAACTTAGATTTCTTACATGGAACCTCATGTAATCCTCAATAAGAGAAAATGATATAAAGTTATAAACATCATTAATTTGTTTCTCTATTAGATTTTGTTTTGGTCTTAATATAATGTTGACCATAAGCATGCTGAATTTCTAAGGATTTCTAAGCTTAGTGGGAGTAGTAAAGTTATGGTTTGGACTCTCCATAAGTACAAGAGGTGGGGGGGGGGGGGGGGAGACTCATTAAATTTCACTCCGATTACTCCTCTTGTCTACCAGACTTTACCAACTTCTACACACTTAGAAATAAATGTTGCTCTTAATATACCTGATAATTAACCAAGATCTATAAATCTGAAATTTTAATAAACCCAATAATCAACTCACGAGGTTCATCAATCTAGATCCAAAAGATCTACTAACCTTGATGATTATATACCTTAGTTGATTAGAGTCGAAATGAATGTTGGAAAGTTTACTGATTTTATACCTTTTCTGATTATGCACTAAGCAATAATTAATCTTTTAAATGTCATAAAGCTACTGTTGGCAGCTTGACCTCACAAATTAGAATAACGTTTAGATTTTGGTTGAATCACCTTACTGGAACTAAACTAAATTCAAATGAAAAGGTTATTATTTTAAAACAATGATTGATTGCATAATGGCTCAACTCAAGAGGATATAAGTTATCAAAGAACCTACTTGCCTGTCTTACAAGGTTTTTTTAAGGATCATTGTTGTTTCAGTAGCTTATTATGATTTAGAGCTACATTATATGGATATTAAAACAACTTTCATAACTTACATATTCATAAGGGAACCTTATAATTCTTAACTGAAGGTGAAGAACACTTAGTCTGTAAGTCAATAAAAATCCACATATGGGTTGATATAAGTGGATTTTGATGAAGTTATAATGCAATTCTTTTCATGAGTATTTAAGTGGATTAATGTACCTACTTAAAGATGAGTGGGAGCAAATAATGTAAACTTGTCATTATATAGATGACATTCTTTTGACAAGTATATGTTACATAATGTCAAAGCAATGGTAACTCATATTTGACATGATAGATCTGACGGGATATTATTTTCTTCCCATAAGCTTTTGTACTTAGCAGATCCTTAGAGGCTAATAGGATAAATGAGATTATTTCCATATGCTTAGAAGCCTTATATATGCTTAATTAGTTGGAAGCCTTATGTATGTTCAAGTCCGAACTCGTTTAGATATTGACTACATTGCTGGATCACTAGACTGATATAAGTATAAGAAACGAAAGACTATAATTTGAACTATAAAAGGAAATGAGAAGATTAAATTTGTTTGACTACTCTGAACTCTTATTTTCGTCTTATTTAGAGGAAACATAATGTTAATTTCAGGGCACATCCTTATGTCAGCAGACATAATTATCTTATGAAAGAGTCATAAGGAACTGTTATCAACCTTAGTTATCATGACATAACGTGTAGTCACTTAGTGTTGTTGGAAATTTATCAGTTGACTCATAAGTAACTCCATATTAGTAACATATTGAAGACTTATTGTGATAAAGTTAGCTACCCTAATTTATATAACAGTAACAGTTTGAAAGGAGCTGCCTTAGATTCAATATGAGATTATTTTTTTCAAACAGTAATAGTTTGAACAAGTAGAGGAAACTAAATACTCGTATTGAATACATTCATGATATGCTTAAGGTACCTATAACTAAAGGTCTAACACCCATAACTCTTTTTCTAAGAGCTCATAATAAAGACAGGTGTTACTGATGACCATACGCAACTGCATATTGGAGGATATAGAGTACCTGCCTTCTTTTAACCTTTATACTTAGATGACCATCCAAGTTGGGCATTGGCAAGGGTTGAAAAAGAGAAATACGGAGTACCATCACTTTACGTTCCTTAATTGAGGACGTGATCGAAATCCATTCATCGAGTTTTTTCTCTCTTTCGGTTTTAATTATCTAAGCCAATTTTCACTCATGACCAACTATACGTTGCAATGTCTAGGGTTAAAAGCTGGAAAGGATTGAAAATCCTTATTTGTGACAAACATGGACGCCCGATCGTACAACGAACGTGGTTTACAAAGAAGTTTTTCAAAAGCTATGACGATTTTAACTTCAAATAAGTCATTTACTTTTTAATAGTTCATACTTTGAATCGTTTTATGTTTGATTTATAGCTATTTTAATTTTATTTAATATCTATTTAATACAATTGAATTCTAATTTTTTAATTTTGATTAATATATTTTGAAACCACCCATCCATTGGACGGGCCTGAACACTAATATAAGGATATGATTGTACCTCTAGGATTGAGAAGGTCTTACGGAGGTGAGTTAGCTCATCTTTAAAGGTTTCTCGATACAGCAATGCTTCGATTCGTGAGAAGGCGTACGGTATATCCAGTAGTGATGCAACAAATGTTTCAGCCGGATCCAATTTACTTTTGGATGTTGTTAGTTTAGCTGCTTCTTCTTTTGTGGGTTCCATCTTTACAAGTACTTCTAACTGTTGTATATTCAAGCCATTTCCTAAAACGAAAGAACGAAATCAAATGTTTATCACATCAAACAAGATTTAATATTTTTTTGTATAACAGGCATTTTTAAAAAGAAAGTTGTAAAAGTAGGGTAGTCAAAGATTTGGTTTGCAAAACGGTATCAATGAGCTTAGGAAACTCAGGGTTCCGTTTGTTATGAGATGAGTTTCAGCAACTTAAGGTCTGCCTTCACTATGCCACATTTGTGCATGCTCTCAAAGTGCCGAGTTACCAAAGTCGGGTCATGCCTTTTTTCTAAAACGTGGCAACGAATGTGACAAATAAAAGGTAGAACTCCGAGTTTTCTTAACTCAGGTTACAGAAACCGCGGGCCCGGGGTTAACAAGTTCACAAATACTCCGTAATACTTTGTAAACCAAACATTTGAGTCCCTACTTAGCAATTTTCTATTTCAAAGACACTTGTTTTAACAAAAATTTCCATTAAATGAAAAGAGTTCACTACGGTTACTGTCTGGTAGGAGATAATCATAAAAATAAAAATGCAATAGAGAATATAAATGATATGAAAGAAAATGTGTATATAGAAAAAGAAAATAATTATGTTGTTTAGTACAAACAGTAACAAAAGATAAATATAAAAAACAGACAAAATTAATGTAACTTTTTTATATAAAAAAATTACATAAATGTAATTATTCTATCATAATATAAATAACTAAAAATAATATATAAAAACACATAAAAAATAAAAGAAAAAATATATTTTGATTTCATTTTCATCATTTCTCGCCATTTTGCATGGATTGATGAGAATGGAAGTGTGTTCCCCTTTCTACCACATTATTTTTATTCTTTGATACTACCAAACAAGAGAAGTAATTCTCATATTATTTGCACTCTTTTCATTCCATCTTACTAAACATTTAGAAGATAATAGTGGACGTGTTGCGACATAAGTTAGCAACTATTAGGTTTAAAGGAAGTCTAAATATTACCAAAGGGCTGAACAATTGGAGACTACGAACACACCTTCTTGATACATTTTAAGGGGGCAAATATTGCTTACTACAAGTGATCTTGAATCGCAACTTTATTTCTACTTGTAGGCTGGTTTGTTTCAATAGTTTGCTTATTAGCTTGTTTGCCTATATGTTTAGTAAATAAATGGTAGATATGAAACTAAAATTAAAGAGTTACGAAACAGTTGATTATTTTTCATATTAATTAAAAAAATTAAGGTTAAAAAAATAATATGAAAAAAATGGCATATTGCCTAATATAAAAAATAGTTTTTGAAAGAAAAGAAAATCTATTACGACATCATATATCTTTTAAAAATAGTTTAGGAAAAACTGATGGAATGCCACAAAAGTAAAAACTTTCTAAAAACAATCTTGTTTTATTTATATAAGTAAAGGGATACTAAATTCATATTTTTATATGTTACTCTTTTAACCCTAAATTTTGAATATCTAAACAAACTGTTATCATTTGAGTATTTTAAACAAAAAGTATATCAACAAATAATATAAATAATTATATATTTTTGTTTGTAAAGTGTGTGTAAAGTGTCCCGGGTGTTATAACTAGTAAGGATTAATGTGGTATTTTGAAAACCCATACAAAACCACGTCTAGATTGAACCTTGCATAAAATATATTATTCTTTTTTTTAAGAATCGCAAAAACTTTAAAATTAGAGTTAATTTTCATATTATCAAGTTTCACCTTTTTATTTTTATCGTTACATATTTTTATTGTGACCTTTTGTACGAGTGCCTACCCATCACTTAACGTCCATTAATTGGACTCTGTTAGATCAAATTGCGCATCACATATGAGGATAATTTTGTCTTTTCTCTTATATTAAACAGAAAAAAATACCTAAAACTGCATCATCTTCCACAACCGAATAGAATATGAGTTTGATCTTTAAAAGAACAGGAAGGAGAATAAAAGGTGTTTTATAGTTAAGAAGACAAAATACCCTCAAGGATATGTTAGGGTGAGATGTGCATGATGATACAAGAATTCAC
The DNA here is from genome assembly GCF_010389155.1 of Erigeron canadensis. Lineage (NCBI taxonomy): Eukaryota > Viridiplantae > Streptophyta > Magnoliopsida > Asterales > Asteraceae > Erigeron > Erigeron canadensis. The sequence continues at coordinate 16,977,792 of NC_057765.1, forward strand.
CTTAGAGATATGTAAGTTAAAATTATAACATAACCCAAGATGATACAAGAATTTACCTTAGAGGTATGTAAGTTAAAAATATAACATAACCCAAAGATATGTAATAAAAATTAACTCATAAAATTATGTATTACTCGTATATCATTAGCGAATGATTCTATTCATATGTAAAATTACTAAAAGTTCATATTAATTAGAATATTCTCTTATAAAAAAAATGTACAGTCTCTCAATAATAATAAAAGAGCCTATTAAAATTATTTTTAAAAAATCCATAACCCTTAGCTGAAAAGCAAGATTGAATTTTAACCTTTAGATTTTTTTGCTTAGATCATCTACCATATATAGATTAACTTACTAAATTATTAAATATATATACTAAATTAGTCAATACTAAATTATACATTTACGTTTAAGGATATATATACTAAATTAGTCAATACTAAATTATACATTTATGTTTAAGGATATTTAACGCATGTATGTGTTAATGACTAACTCAAGTCAAAGACATTATTATTTGATATATTTAGTTAATGATTGTTCATAAATTTTAAATAAATTTTTTTGAATCAATTTTTTCAAAGTTTTTATAAAGACATTTATAATCAATCAAATTTATAATGAGTAACATTTAACTACCAAAAAAACTATGTAAATTAAATTGAACGTATTTAAAAATCTAATAACGGATATATAAATGAGAAAAACATACTATAAGCGTGTTACCACGACATTTCTAAAAAGCGGCAGTTAAAAAATCTGTTGTCGGTTAAGGAAAGAGGGCGGTACTGTAAAGAATATTTGTTTTTTTATTTTGTGTGTGAGGTAACGCTAGGTTAGGGGATAAGGGTCTTTTGAACCATTGAATAGATTAATGAGTATTGACAGTTATTAGACTAAAGGTTCAAAGGCTTAAGTTTTTTTTTAGAAAAATGGCATTTACTTTATTGGAGAGTATAGATTACAATACATTGTCAAAAATGACATACTACCAAATTTGAAGCTTTTATTTCCTAAAATAAATAGTTAGTAATTGTTACAAAAACCAACATCCCTAAGACCCTAACAAACTTGACAAATCTTTTTTTATCACAATGAGTGAAAAAACATAAATTAACAATAAACATTAGACGACAATAAAATCATAAAAACATTGAATATCATCACTAATTCACTATCACAAAAAAAAAAATAGAAAATACCTTTGAATAGAGTTGGAAATTGTTTTTTTTTTTTTTAAAAAAAAAGGGGAAAAAAGTGACAATAGACAAAGCTAAAAAAAAAAAATAGATATAACTGAAAATCCATGCAAATACAACCCCTATTTTAATTTACATTGATTTTTTAACATTAGTAGGAACTATTTCTGACCTATGAATACACAATTTGTTCATGATCATTACTATTATTTTAGTAATTAAGTTTAAATACATTAAAATCTACATACTTTTTTTAACAGCAAATACATATGTATGATGTACCTTTTATACTTAATTTATTTTAGGGTTAAATACGTTGAAATGTAACTAACTATGATCAAATGTCTAAAGTGAGAACCAACTATCAGATTGGACATTGTGTGTTAAAACATAGTAAAGATTCAAATCATGAACTGACCAATCAAAAAACCTACACGTGATGGCTAAAATGGGTTACCACGTATGTCATATCACACTATTTGGACAATTTATCAAGTTGTTAACATACAATGTTCAACCTTATTTCGTTCCTATTACAGACATTTGATTATAGTTAGTTACATTCTACGGTATTTAACCCTTCATTAAATTCTTTCTATACTTTCAAAATAGTATCTTTTTTAGATCATTATGTTCTTTATAAACTTTTATATGAATTTAATAAATTAAATGAGTTGTGTCAATATTCACATCAGTTTTTTGGACAAATATCACGGGACTTAAATCAAGAGTATAATATTTGAATTGAATAATTTATAAGTACATGACTAGAAAAAACAAACATTTTAAAAACAATTTAAGTCTCTATAAATTATTTGAGTAAATACTATATTGTGCTACAAAACATTACTAATATAAAATATTATTGTTTTTATTAGATGTATATGATATATATATATATATTTTGAATATTGAATATTATTAAAGAGATAATTTGATATTGAGAAATTTATAGCTACAATCAATAAACATGTTTTTAATTTTTACAAAGATATATAACGAATATCCTACAAGCCATATACTAAAAACCATTCTCAAATAATAATATCATTTTTCACCTGGTAGTATTTGTATTAAACTCCATATTATCATTTTACAAAACATTTTCTATTAGCAATCTTTGATACAAAACGTTTTTGAATAATAGTATCATTAATTTTTAATGTCTTATTTACACTAATTAATTATTTTATTATAAAAATTTAATATTTTTATCTCGCATGTTACGCAGGAAAATAATCTAGTTACATATATATTCACATGTTTAATTTGTTCACATAGGAATATATCAAGTTTTATTAATATAATATTACATGTATTTAACCAAATTTTTTTTTGGTCAAATATGATTTTTTTTTTTAAGTTAATGTGAACTATTTAAAAAACGTGTATTATAGATAATAAATATCTTTAAGTTCTCATGGTTTTCGAAAAAGAAATAGATTCTCGCGATAACCTATTTACCTTCAATAAGTGCATGGCAGACTTGTTCTGTGGTAGCGTTGAGAGCTTTTAGCAGTATAGTTACATTCTGAAGTCTTTTGGGCTCGAGAACATGTTGATTAGGAGACGGGCTTTTGCTTTTTAAATCTTGATCATTACAATTGTGTAAATTGTACCCAAAGAGCGACTCGATCACATCCTCATCAAACCTGAAAGTATTCAAATACATATTTTTATTCTATGTTGACTAATATATGTTGAGAGAGAGATATGGTGCTTGGCTCCGCTCAGGCATTAAGGGGTTAGTTGTTATAAAATACTTGCTCAAACCTATTTTAATGGTCCTATTTTAGCTGCTCAAGTCTTTTTTTTTTCCGATTTTTACCTTAAATATTTTTGTTTGTATTATATATTAGTCGATGAAAGTTATATCAATGAAAAGTACATTCAAAGCTTAATCAGGTTATATACGTTATATAAAGTGTTATATAAAACAAACAAAAAATTTTACTGTCAAAATTGGTCAAAAAATCAAAATAAGACACTTAATATATGACAAAATGAGTAACTATTCCCAATAACTAAGACAAAACTACAATCGTCGGATGGGATACTAAATGAGATCTTACCAATAAAAGCTGGCAATGGTAGTTACATTATAAACTGGAGTGGTATATACTAAATGGGATACTAAATGAGATCTTACCAAATTTGATGCATTAGCTGCGTAATAGGGTGAAACGTGCTGAATTTGTTTGTTAATTTCAACTCTTTATATTCTAACGAGACGAGTACACGCGCAATACGGCGACGGTGACGGCAACGGGTGGTGCTAGTGGCGGGTGGTAACAATGTAGTTATAAATCTAAACGTAATTAACATAAATGGTAGTGTAGTTATTTTATGGTTAAAAGATGAATCTTTTATAGATAACTTTATTAAGAATATTATAGAGATATTAGGTGAAAATATTTAAATTAATTAATAAAGGAGATAGATAGTTTAGACAAATATGGGTGTAAAATTTCAAGAACATATTGGGTAGATTTAATGTGTGAGTTAGAAATGTGTTGAAAATTAAGAGTATTTTTGTTATTTTTTCAACTTGAAAAAAACTTTTTTAACAAATTATCTTTTTTGTGATGCATCTTAATGCACTGTTAGACACTTCTATATATGGAAAAATGATCCGTACTGCAGACTTTACCTAAGATTAGGTAGCGTCAATTAAAAAAAGTTACAAATTAAAGCTTTGAATTTGATAAATATACATAGTCTCCCTTAAATTTTTACATAACACTGTTGGAACCACGTTAAATGTGACCGTTACTGATCGTTTATCATTCGTGATATGATAATTGACGATAACTGAAATCCCTATGTCTAGTAACTATACGATGGGCGTATTTACTCTTAAAGACATATTATACGGTTTCTCATTAGATGATTGAAACTACGCGGACTTATATTACACATATTAAATACCAGGGGCTAAAGTTGTAAATGTTCTCTCTATAAATAGAGAACCATGTACAACACTTTTAACCCTAATCTTAATCTCATTTTTGTGTGTGTATTTTCTCTCCCATATTCTTAATCTCATCATTATAACAATCATCTTGTTTTGGGAACCCAACATCAATGGTAAACATTATTGCTCTTATGAGGTCCTCTCGATCGTCAGATACACATTATTATTATTATTATGTTTTCATTATGTTTACAATACGAATCATATTAATTCCAACATATGGTATAGAGTCATTGGTTTTTTATTGATCTATTGATTCGTATTTGTATTATGTTTGTTTCGTAAATGGTTGGAACGGTGAAATTATAACAACATTGTTATGTTTCTACTTTGTTGCCGCTAAAAGATATTAAAAAATTAAAAATAAAAATTGCTTTTCATCGTCATTTTTTATTTATGATTGACAATCAAAACAATTTATTTCGACCGCTTACAATTGTAAAAAGGAAGAGGAGATCTAATCATGAATGGTTGAACTTATCTTATTATTGAATCGAACCTTATTTGTTGATTTTGATTTAGTTTTTATTGAATTCGACATTATTTTAAGTCGATTTTGATTTAAACTTTATTGAATTCAACCTATTTTAAAGTCGATTTTGATTTAGACTTTATTGAATTCGATGAAATAAATTAGTTTTTTGATTTAGACTTTATTGAATTCGATGAAATAAGTTAGTTTTTTGATTTAGGCTTTATTGAATTCGACGTTATTTTAAGTCGATTTTGATTTAGTCTTTATTGAATTCGACCTTATTTCAAGTCGTTTTTTGATTTAGTCTTTATTGAATTCGACCTTATTTCAAGTCGTTTTTTGATTTAGTCTTTTATAGAATTCGACCTTATTTCAAGTCGAGATCAACCTTAATTAATTTTCTCTTGGTTGAGTTCGACTTGCTTAATCTAGCTATAAAAGTTGAGTTCGACTACTAATGTGTTGATCTCGGCCTCATTCATTTTTTGCTAAAAATCAAGACCAACTTTTATTGATTTCGACCTTGTCGAGTTAAATCATAACTTGTTGAGTTCTTCTTATCAAATATGATTTTTCCATTAAAAAAAAGAAGAAAAAAAAAATTTATGGCAAAATTTGTCCCTAAAATTTTAACCCCATAATTTAGGGGCTTCGCACTAATGTACATGGTTTTATCAATTATGCCCAAAGGTCAAATGTGATTCTCATGTTGCGATCTTTTCCTTTTACATAATGAACACTAATTGTATTAATTCTGCCCAAAGGTGATTTAATATGCTTTGTGTGTCAAAAGGACTATTTGCATGCATAATATACACGATTCTCAATTTTGTGCCCAAAGGTCAAAAGATAAGCGTTGTGTTGCATGACCCTAATGCTCATTTATACTTAGATATTAGTTATTTCTGCCCAAAGGTGATGTAACATCTAAGTAGAGCCTTACTTTAGCTTATTGTTTTGGTGTTTACAATAAGCTTACCTATCACTAGTTTCATTACTATAATAATGGTCATAGTCTCATTATTCCAAGGAACATTACATTAGCCTCTTACGTATTTTAGGCATTACGTTAGTTCCATTACTTTTAGAGACATTACTTAATAAGCCTTAGATATCTAATTATGAGGAACATTATTATTAGCCCTTAGTTAGTTTTAGGCATTACTTTAGTTCCATTACTTTTATAGATATTGTTTAATCTGCCTAAGATAGCTAATCATGTCACTATAAAAATATTATTATTAGGCCTACTTATTTAGGCATTATTATAATAATCTTCTATTACTTGTATCCTAAATATTTTTTTATTTTATTTTTAATTTATCCTCCTTATTTCCACTGTAGTACCTAACTTAGGCATTAAGTCAATTACTGATGCAAACTTTGCTTCATGAAAAGATTAATTATCTCTAACTTTGTAGATTCTAGACCTTGACTATGTCATTCGCCATAATGAACCCACTGCTAAAACTGCTAACTTTTGTGCAGCTAAAAAAGCTAATTTTTAAGTGGAATAGGGCGAATCGCTTGTCAATTATAATGGTTAAGAACTCCTTAAATCTCAGTATCTGAGGAGATATCACTTCAAGGGAAAGTCTAAAGCGTGCGCAAGTAGCTTAAATACAAAGGAAATAACAGTATTTGTGAACACATAATGAAGATGACTGACATGATTTAGAGTCCTAAAAAATGGAAGTCTCTGACATCTTTCTTGTATACTTTATAACGACGCATTGCTTGCTCATTTCTACACCTTCAAATATAATTATAACACTGTGAAGGATTAAGTGTCGATGAGTGAACTAATAGCAATGTGTGTTCAAGAAAATGGTCGCCTTAAGTTGGACCAACCTAAAGTTGTTCACTTTACTACCACTGCTAATTCCATTAAGAGGAACGATATAACAGTAATAAGACTACAAGTACAGTTCAAAAGGCCTAATCATGGTGCTATTCCCTCTAGCTTTAAGTCCTTGACGAGCAATTCTGATTGTGCCCAGATTGCCCTAAATTCAAGGTGTTGCTAGCTAAAAAGGTAAGTTACTTTTTGAAATATTTGATTCTCTTATGCTTGATGTATCTATTAATACATGTGTGAGTGATTCTAGTTCTATAGTTCATGTGATTAACTCAACATAAGGATTCCATACAATTCATAAGCTATCAAATGACCAAAGAAAGGTACTGCATGCTTTACCTAACATTTTCCCTAAATTTTTACCTAAGATAGGTACTGCATGCTTTACCTAACATTTCCCATATATATATATATATAAATTGTAAAGTTGATTTTTATTCTACCATACTACAATTTGATTTACCAATAATTTTTAGTGCATCACAATTTAAATAAATTAATCAAACCAAAGTTTGGTTTGAAGCCGGTAATGATGCTGGATTTTTCTTTTTTCAATTTGATTCACGTGACGGTATGGAAAAACTATTGGAAAGGATCCATGGTCGGTACGATCTGCTCCTATTATTCTTAATGAATGGTCACCCAATTCTTCATTGCCGAAACAGGATTTAACTACCATTTCGGTTTGGGTGAAGCTTTATGACATACCTTTAGTGCCCTATATTGAAGATGGACTTAGCATGATCGCATCAAAGATTGGTAAGCCAATGTTGTTAGACTCTTATATCAGTCAGATGTGTTTTGATTCCTGAGGAAGACACAGTTATGCTCGAGCCTTGATAGAACTTGATTCAAAGACTAAGCTGAGTGATCAAATAGTTGTGGCAATTCCGAGTTTAAAAGAGTGGATTTTCTAAAAAAGTGGTTTATGTTGAATACGAATGGAAGCCTCCTCACTATTCCCATTGTATGGTATTTGGGCATAACGATTCTTCCTGTCCATCTAAACCTAAGCTAGCATCGAGACGATCATGGAGGATGGTTTTAATATAGTTGCACGTAAGAAAGGTAAAATGAAACAAGGTGACAAAAGGGAAACGGGTTGCTCGGGTTCCGTTTACTAAACCTAAACCACAATTTACTTATCATCACATACAAGTTTCAAGTGGGGCTCCTACTTCCCATAGTGGTTTCCCGAAGCCACTCAATCCTGATTTTAAGGGTCGTGGTTCAAAATTCCCCACAAAACAGGTTTCTTCTTCTACTAATGTTCAGGTGGAAACAAGTAACAAATTTTCAGCTGTGGAGGTAGACGATGTATCTTGTTTGAAAGTGGCGACTGATGTAAGGGACGTTCATGATGGGGTATTAGAAGAGGTTTTGGCTGTTGCGCAGGGTAATTTAAGACTTGATCATCCTAATACTGTTGCTGATTCTGATAGTGACTTTGAGGAGAATGTTTATGATGAGTATTCTGAAACTGTGGGAAAAGATAACAAGGGGGCAAGCACTCTCAGTTCCAATGTTCTGAATGTATAACATCGCATCATGGAACATAAGTGGAATGAACCAAGCCCCTAAACAGAATGAGGTTCGACAGGTCATTTTGGATAATCAATTATGTGTTTGTGCAATTCTTGAGTCACATATATCTTCTACTAATCATTAAAAATTGTGTTCAAAGATTTTTTGGAAGTGGAGTTGGGCGTCTAATGGGAATCTGTGCAAGAAAGGCTCTCGTATTATTTTGGGTTGGAACCCTGATTTGGTTGATGTGATTATTCTAATCAATCTGACCAAGTTATTCATGCGTTCGATATTATTAAATCTAGTAAAAAAGTTGTTTCTGCTCTTTCATTTATGCCTATAACAGATATATTGATAGAAGAGATATGTGGACGAGCTTACTTGATCACAAGGCCTTTGTTCGTGATGTACCTTGGTGTCTTCTTGGAGACTTTAATGTTGCTCTAAATCTTGAAGATTCTACTGTGGGGTCTTCGACTATTAACATCTCTATGAGAGAGTTTAATGACTGTGTCCAAGAGCTTGACGTGTCTGATGTTAATATGATTGGCCTACATTTTACATGGAATCAAAAACCTCAAGGCGATAATGGTACTCTCAAGAAATTTGATCGGATTATGGCTCATCAGGCTTGCTTTGATGGTTCAATGGCTAATCAGTTAACGTGTGTGTATAAATAATATATATATGTTCAATTTTATATAAAACGTTTGTTTTATGCTATATGAGTTAAATAATCCTATTAGTTGCAGCATCCATGCTCTCTTTGTAAACCAAATAATGATGATAGGATAACCTGAAATTTTGCTACCAATGGGCCTGCTTATGAACATATATGGCACTATTCTAATCAATATTTTTTTAACTAATAGGATTTTACTAGAAGCATAAATCCGATGACATGTATATTATTAATTACATTTGCTTAATCCATGAAATCAACATGCTAAAAAATATATGACATTGATACTATGAATTGCATTGTGTTTGTTTTTGAATTGATGATTGAATTAATGAAAATTTTTTAAGTTAATTTTTAGCTGCAAACTTAATGGTTAATGCTTATTATTGTGTTATGAAAAACAGGTAACTAAAGAATATGTGGAAACACAAGCTTTCCTCCGAGGTCTTTTAATTAATCTGTATCGAAATTTTTTGTTAACTTAGTGTTAGACTCATAGTATTTGAGGAAGAGGATACAAAAGCTACATAAATATTGGTTTGGACCCTTCCTATGGACTAAATTTTCTTTGTAATGAATATTTTAGGTGAATGGACTATAAGGCTTTGGGAAGTGGAGCGTTCTCTCCCCTCTAGACGCCTCTAATGCAGGAGAACGCCGTGAACGCCACCCCAAATATCTTTTCGGCCTGGTCAATCGTGGTCCACATCGTTCTAGACTCCCAACCTCAATCACAACCTACTCTGTCCTTTTTTTTCTTCTAATTTTTAATATTTTTAACTGTCCGTGTTTAAACCGGGTTGATTAGCTAGTTTTTAAATTAAATTTAAATTTACATTGACACATGTCACTACCTAATTCTATCTTATTTGTTTTAGGTTAAATATTGTATTATTTTAACTAATAACCTTTGGGCATTAAACTCATTTCTCATATATATCTATATTTATATCTATATAACATTATAAAAAAGTAGTTCTCTTAATTTTTAGAAAGGTTGAAAGTTACTCTATGCAATATGACAGAAATATTCTTTTATTATTTTCTAAATCACCCTATTCTTTATTTACTAATTTAATTTTCTCTACCAATATACCTAAAATATTCTTAATGAAATAAATCACACCATCAGTCTCTTAACTCTTAAAATTATTACACTAATCATTGTATCAATTACATTTACATCAAAAGCCTACTCTATTCGTTGTCGTCAGCATTCGCCGCCACCCGTCACCACTGTATTGCCGCCACCGCCGCAACATTGCACGGACACCATGCTAGTTTTATTTATTGCTTTAACTCGTTATTATTTGTAATAGTTTTTATTATTTGAGGTAAAACCTTAGTCCGCCCATGAGAGTGTTGGGCCTGGGGAGACCCAGGTTCGAATCCTGAGCGGGTAATGTTTACTCCTATTAACTGTTGTGTCATTCGACGGATTAATATGAGGTTTTCTCCCTCTGTGGTTTACTGAAATTTCGAATGACATTCTACCCGAAGGACGTAGGGACCGATAAGTAAGACAAATAGACTCTGACTATTCGAACGTTAAATAAAAAAGAATTGTAATGGTTTTTGAAAGTTAATTAAAACGATACTATTACTACTTTTTTTCTTTTAAACTCATTTTACTTAAATAAATGTTTTATATTAAAAAAATTTTTAATAACGAGTTAGTAGTTAATAATTAGTAGTTAGCATTCGAGACACCACAATAATATTCAATTGGGAGCTCGAGTCACGTATGCCTGTGATAAAACCCAAGATTCTCGAAAACCCCCAATATTTCACTCCTCAAATTTTAGAAAGTGAGATTCGAACCCTAATAAATTACCACAAGGTCTAAGACTTTACTAATGAGCCGCCACTGTAGTGAAACTTTTTAGAACATTATTTATATATTCACTTAGCAAATATAGACCCACAACGCCGAGACTTCAATTATCATCTGTGCATCTAATGCGTTTTATAAACAACGAAAAATTAAAGAAATAACTGTAATCACAAAGAAAAAAGTCAAAATGCAACAAGGAAAACTCTATCAATAGGAAACCATACGCATATACACAAACAAACACAACATGTACTCGTAAAATGACATATAAAGCATTGTGTAATTAAAAATTAAAAAGTTTAAAAAAATACTTTATAAGAATCATCTTTGAGTCAATATTCTTCTAAATTTTCCCCAAAAGTTGTTTCCAACTTAACTTGAGGGGATCTTTATCCATATCCACTAAGATTCCAAAGTGAATTATCATTCCATGCTAATTCTAAATTTGATTAGATTTTTTGTATAAACTAAAATTGTCAAAGTCTCAAAGAACTTTATTAGTCAAGAAGCAGTGTTGCAAAACTTGGCCAACTCTGTTAGGAACTCGGACTCAAACTCGAAATCGGCTTCTTCACGAGTCGGGTTCGGCTGAATCGGACAAAAATCCGGTCAACAGTCAAGACTCGGGTCAACTTTGGTCAAACTCTATCAACTCCGTCGACATTTTCCTCTTTATAAGAGACTTTTAACAAAATTCTAAATTGGTTTAAGTTTTTGTTTCTGAACTCCGTGTGAGACACGGGCTTGTTAAAATTTTTTTATTGAATATTGCTACAAAGAACCATTATATATATATATAATGGGAAAAATGAGTGTGGGGTTGTCAAACATTCAACTTAGGTGAAAAACCCACACATAATATTTTTAAATATTATTTGTATATTAAATACATAATTAGGCCTCCATGAGTTTTTCACCCAAGTTGGATGTGTGACAACCTCACCTTCAACTTAAGTGAAAAACTCTCACATAATTTTTCTAAATATTATTTGTATATTAAATACATAATTGGGCCTCCATGGGTTTTTTACCCAAATTGAATGTGAGACAACCTCATTTTTACTTTCCCCATGTATAACTAATAGTGATTAATAACTTATAAATTCTTGTTAAAACTTATAATATTATTAATAGTGATTAATACGTGTAATTCGCAGGTTCCATATATATTCAACTTTTAATATTAGTAATAGTGATTAATAAGACATAATGATTTAATGATATTATTATTTTAAAAAATATTTAGTGTAAAAAATTATAAATATGATATGATGTTAATTATAAATTTTATAAAATAACGTTATAGATAAACATAGATACTACCTACTGAAATTGTTTATATATTCGGGATACTTAATGACTTGTTTAATTTATATAATACTAGATGAGTACCCGCATGATGTAGCGGACACAATACTAGCATGCAAAATGTCATGACGACGTTAATTTGAAACCAATTATACCTTCATATCACGCAAGGATGTTAGTTGACTTCCTAAATTTGTTTGTGCAACATTCAATTAATCAAAGGGTCTACATAAGAAAATATATTAAAAGACGGTAATATTGTTATTTCTTATAATCTTTTTATTTTTTAGGCACCATATACAAATCTGTAATATCTTTTATTTATATCATAAGATATTAATGATATAAAGCTAAATACCTTAATCAATATTTATTATATTATATGATAAAATTTTTATATAAAGTCAAAATTTGATAACAAAATACGACATAAACAAAAGAAAATGTTATAAGGAACACAAATAAAAAACTGTAATTAAAAAAGAGTTAAATCAAAATTTAGGAGTTATTTTTTTTATAGATATATTCATAAAGTAATAACTTTCGGTAATTATAATATGTAAGAATTTTTTACATATTTAATGACCATATTTAAATTTATTAAATTACAATGTAATCTAAAAAAGTTAAAAAAAGATTATATGAAATCATCATTTTAATTTAATGACTTTAAAACTATGTTGAGAGATCTAAGAGTTCAAATTTTTTCATTTTATCTCTTTTATATATATTTATAAATAATTAAGATTAAACTTTAATGTATGAATTTAATATATTTAAACAATTATATTTAAGTTCGAAGTTTATTACATGTAATTGCAAATTTTATTATTCTTCTATATCAAAACACAAATTCAGGTTCTCCCCGATTTTGAATTTGGTTTCCAAAAACTCGTGACTCCCCCTTTCAACGATACGATCCCGAGTCACGATATTTTCAACATTTTCGATAAAGGGACCAAATTTTGCTTTAAACTCCAAACTAGGTCGACCCCATGTCTTAATAATAAATAATATTACCTACCGGTGTGTTCTATGTTATCGGTTAGGTATTCCCCTATCTACGTTTTATATCGTCGTGCTCAGCTTGTTCTAGGGTATTTTCGGGGATATTTATGGGGAGCATGTTTTATCATGAGCAGGTATTGTTGGTATTAAACATTGGCATAATGTGGTACGTGACACCCTTGTTGACATGTGTTCTCGGTTTAAGGTTTCAACTCGTAAATAAGTTGATATCGGACATCCTAGATCGAGGAAAAGACAACCATTTACTCCCGGATATGTTTCTTTACTCAAGGGACGGAGGGCTTGACGTATGTGTCTAGTTGAGGGTCATCGCCCTTGACACAGACGGGTTTGTTTGACTTTGTGCCTGGTCATGCGGCGATGGAGGTTGAACAACGTAAATGTGTCAGATACGGGGTGAAGTATGTAGATATAGTATATGAGTTTCCCCCTTCTCATTCTCTTCCTTTGGGAAGCTCGGGAAGGATGTAGTGATCTTACTAAAGTGAATCCAAAGTTTCTATGTGGCTCAAGAGTCAAGACATTGGTGCAGGTGTTGCTACTCATATATCTAATATGATTAGTTTTGCTATTACTAGATGGATATCTCGACTTCCTACTAATTTATTGTAACTTCTACAATTTTTAATGATATTGATTTTAAAATAATAAACAATAATAATATAATAATAATAATAATAATAATAATAATAATAATAATAATAATAATAATAATAATAATAATAATAATAATAATAATAAAGCGGGTTCGAAAGTTATCCATGACTCAAGATATTGGTGCGCATGCGAACGCTCATATATTTAATAGAATTAGTTTTGTTATAGTTAGAGGAGTAACGCCTAAATAGTATCTCGGCTTCCCCTAATTTTTTGTAAACTCTAAAAATTTCTAATAAGAGTGATATTTAAATAATAATAATAATAATAATAATAATGATAATAATAATAATAACTTACTCGAATGAGCTAGATCTCAATTTATCCCAGACCATTGAACGGTCTGTGGTAGCTCGTACTTTATCCCAGTGAAGTGGTTTCAATTTTGGTAATGGAGTTCCGTGTTTTCCCATTGGTGTGGATTGAAACAATGGTGGTGGAGGTGGTGGGTTTCCTTTAGTAAATGAAGGCGGTAGAGATAATGTTTGTGGTGGTGGTGGGTTTCTTTTAGTAAATGGAGGCGGTAGAGATAATGTTGGTGGTGGTGCTGGGTTTCCTTTAGTAAACGGAGGTTGTGAAGATAGTGTTTGTGATGGTAGAGAAATAGCAGTTGGGTTTGATCTCAATGAAAAAACAGGTTTCGTTGAAGAACTAAAGGTTTTAAGCATTTTTGTGGTTGATGAAGATGAATAAAGAATCGGCATTGGTGGAGGTGGAGGTGGAGGTGGAGATGGTCGAGATGATGTTGACATTAATAAGTCGCAACCAACCGAAGCATCAGAAATTCTTCTTGAAAAAGAGGAATGATGAGAATTGCATACAGAATGGAAAGATTCAGCATCTGATGAATTAGATTCCACATCCATTAATTCTTCACCAATTGGCGAACCGAAAAAGACTTGTTCACCCTCTTCATCAAACTTTAACGATTGAAATGAAGCCACAACATCACTAGAGTCATCCAAGTTTTCAGAACTTGATAACCGTTTCACGTGTCCTTCATAGTTATTCAGATGGATGTTCTGTGACGTGAAACTCGCATCATTATCATAAGAATCTATTTTAGGGACACAAACTGGTGAAGGGTCTAAGACAGTTCCTGGTGATTCAAGATAAAAATTATGTGGAATTGATTCCGAAATTACCTTGTTCACATTGTTTGATATTACCTTTGTTTTTCTAAACTTTCTGCACCCAACGAACAAACCAATAAGGAGACATATAATAAGCGTGACTCCACCAGCCGACACAAAAACCGCAACCAGAACCCTCTTTCTTGTTCGATCATCTTCTGTCTCTGACGGCGGAAAATACACCTTGGGATGTCGACGATGCACATGATGAAGTGGAGCTCGAGCTGTAAAAGGTAACGTCGGCAATGGGGACGGCGACGGTGATGTTGATTCGGAGGGATTGAAGTAGGGTCTTTTGGTGTTTTTTAACCCAATTAGAGCTCTGAATGGTTGTTGTGTTAACGGTGAATCTTGAATATTTAGGACAGTGAATAACGCAGAAACAACGAGTGTAGTAAGAAAAATGATGATCATAATCTTACATCCACATCTCATATTTAGGTGTTTTTGTTAGTATTGTTCATGAAAATTGGACACTAAATAATGATAACAAAATATGAATATGTACTCACCTTTTTTAATGCAATTATAACAATGAAACCTGCTGCTACTGCTGTTGGGGGTGGTATGGTGGGGTAGAAACACAGTGAAATAGTCTTAAATGCTACTCCAAGGAATCCCTGTGTTGGGCAGTTGAAGTTTGGAGGGGGCCTTCTTTATTTCATGATTTCAGCTAACTCTCTTGTTTATTTGTCTTGTTAACTACTGTACCGACTCATATATTCCCTCATCGATGTTCCTTTTAGCAATCATTTACCACTAACAACTTAAACTCATTTTATGTTGTTGTAGTTATTTATTTGAATGAGTAAACCTATTTTTCGATTGTCACATTAGTTTACATTTTGCACATTGAATGTTAGCTCCCTTTATACTTTTAGGCAACATTGTAAGTTTTTAATATAGGCAAATATGTGTCAAAAGTCACCAGACGTATTGTGGGAAAAGAAGCAACTCAAAAATGTAATCATAGCTTAACTAAGCCAACTTAAATTACACCTTGTTTTTACTTTTAAACTACTACAAAATTTTCAAATACAATTATGTCAAGAATTATGCCTGAACATCCATTCAAATTCAAAAGATTTTATCAGATAAGTTATTTTTACGTTGACGTCCCCTTATGATTTGAAGTTGAAAAGTTTAAGTCAAATATTTAAATAAAGTCACGAATTAGGTAATGTGTAGAGTTACTAAAGTGAGTTGTTGGAGCTTTTAGAGGTCAAAGTTAGTTTCATGGATATGATTATTGTTAGCTTTTTCAATGCCAAATCCTCATTTCCTTTACAACCTATTCATTAGCTTGTACTATTAGGGCGCTGTTTATTGGTGTCTTCCCGAACGTCCAAGAAGGTCCAAGACCCGACATGCTATGGGCGGTGATCGTCCTTGTGTGAGCGTCCTTCGATGGAGTCTTCGCCAAAAAGTTGCAAGGCGTTGTAGGTGGGACCAAAGTAGCCGTTTGGTTTAATTTTTTTCTTTTTTCCGTTAATGGTAACCTTCTTTTATTTTTCCTATTTAAACACTAACCTTATTCTCATTTTAACACACAAATAATTCATCACACAAACTTTTCATTTCATTTTAACACAAAAACATTTCATTTCAAATACCACCAAAATTATGTCTACTTCATCGTCAGCAAGTGATGAATTCAATTTCCTTACCAACACCGCTACGCAAATGAACACGCTATTTAATCCAGAGATTGCAGGCGCCGTGTTTGATCTATGTAACGAAAAAGAATCAAACGAT
Organism: Erigeron canadensis; assembly: GCF_010389155.1. Classification (NCBI taxonomy): domain Eukaryota; kingdom Viridiplantae; phylum Streptophyta; class Magnoliopsida; order Asterales; family Asteraceae; genus Erigeron; species Erigeron canadensis. Next base: position 16,994,226 of record NC_057765.1, read on the forward strand.
GATGCGTCTGGTTCACGTGTTCCTAGACCCAGAAGGGTTTTATCACGAGATCATGCCGGATCCGCGGTACGTTTATGGAATGATTACTTTTCCGATGCACCAACGTTTCCGGCCGATTATTTTCGAAGAAGATTTCAAATGCGCAAGCATATGTTTATATGCATATGCCAAGATATACACAACTTTAGGGCCATCGAACCTCTACCCAAAATATTTTCATTTTTTTCAAAAAAATCAAACCGATTGTGCTGGTAGGCGTGGTTTCAAAATTTTTCAAAAATGTACTTCAGCCATACGTCAACGGGCATATGGTGCTAATCCCGACTAACTAGATGAGTACTTACGTATGGGTCGTGCAACTTCAATGGAATGTTTAAATAACTTTTGTAAGTGTGTTTACTATCTATATCACACTACGTACTTGAGAAAGTCGACAATTGAAGATGTCTAAACTTTGGTAAGTATGCATGAACAGATAAATGGTTTTTCTGGTATGCTTGGTAGTATTGATTGTATGCATTGAGGTTGGAGAAACTGTCTGGTGGCTTGGCAAAGGTAGTACACACGATGTGACATTTGCAAAAATTATGCTTTAATCTTAGTGGTTAAATTAAGATTTTTAGAGCTAGTTTTCTTTTAAACATAATATAGTTAAGTTAAGGCATGATTAAGTTTTGAAGGATATATTAAGCTATTATTTGATCAACCTATATTACCCTAGCAAAAAAAATAAAGTTCTACTTGATGGCAAACAAGTTTAAATATTTCATTTATGCCCAAATCACTATATAAAATATTTAGACACCATGTGGTGTTTAACCCTTTTAATTTAGTTATTCATAAGACCTAGTATGCAAGAACAAAAATTATGTCTAATTGAAACTAAGTAAACAAAAATTTAGATATTTCCTTTGTGACAAAATATCGGCCACATGGCCTTAGAATCTTACTATCTCAAACTAATACTCCAATTGAATTCATAGGAATACATAATTCAAAAATTCATTCATTGACTGATGGATTTGACATACAATCTTTAAGGATACACAAAATAAATATTTAGCCTTAAAGCTAACCTATGAACAATAATAAAAATGACATGCTTTCCCTTACTCTTTAGCTCCTTGGATCGATCAACAAGACCACAAGACAATTTTATGACAAAAGGTCTTACACAAATTATAAACTAATGAAGCTAAAATTTACGTGTCAATCTCTAGCTTCTTGGAATCGGCCACAAAGGCATTTTACAATCTTGGATACCTTTTAGCCTCACACCCTTAAGATGCATGATCAACATTAGTATTCTCTGAGATCTTTTGAATGACCACTCAATAACCTAAAACTATTTAAAAACTACTCTAATGTCCCTAAACCTTAGCCTGATTTTCCTTAATATTATGGAACCCAAGGATTTAGTTTTTATTTTTTTCTAACCATGACCAACTAAAACCCAAACTAGATAATTTGTTATGGATAAGGCTAGTTAACAACTTAATTGGCCAATTAATTGGCCTATAAATAGGAGACCACACACACACTCCAATTCTCCTCTTAATCACTCCCTCATTCTCTCGTTGTTTTGGCAGTGATACTCATTTACAAGAACCATATAAAAATCTCACATTCTGATCACCATGAAATACAATATAACTTAATCACTTCACTTAATCTTCCTTTTTTTTTCGACAAGCACTTAAAAGAAACAACATATATATTCTTGCAACACAATGACATAGTACTACTCCACTAGTTCTTTCTCGTTGGTTTCTACTTCGAGTAAAACATCATAGCAGCCGCGTTACTCTTTCGATTTCATCCTCATCTTATTGCTTGGTCCAAACAGTAGGGTATCAGGAATAAGAGGCTTGCATTCGGTTTTGTCTTTCAATCATGGCATTCTCTTAGTTCCATTCGACAAACTCGCGTCAAGAATGTAAGCTTTGAAATTGTTACTTTTCCTCCTCTTCTTGCTCGTCAACCCTCACAAGGGTAGTACAAAGAGTCTCACAAAATTGTCTATTTGTTTTTGAAGCATAATAGCAGCAGGAAGTTCAAGACTCGCAACTCTTTTCGCCTCGTTGATTTCTCTTTTGACCTCACGATTCTAACGTAGTGTAAGTAACAAAACACATTCTCGTCCATTAAGTCACATTTTGGTTACACTACGTCACTCATGTTACGTTTTCATCGTAGGTCTCGACTCTCGTAAGGATTTTGTAAGTTCAAGCTACTCGACCTCTCGTCAGCCTCCTTTCTTTGCTGTTACCTCGACTAGCCATCCTCCAAATCATCATCGATCATTCACTCTATAATCTTTCATTGTGAGTAGAGCTTCTCCTTAGTTCAATTTGTCTTCTTTTACTTTCAAATACGAAATATAAACTAGACTATCATGTATGTCAAGATTAAAAAGATAAATCCAACATAATGCTAGTACATGACTTGTAAACTAAAAACTTAAGAATCCATCAAGCTGATTTTAACGAGAATGTTTGAGTAAGATAATGTTTATATCATGACCTTTAGAAATACAACATGCATGTGGAAGGGTCCGGTCTGAGGTGATTAATTATACAACATAATGACATGAACTAAATCGATTTAAATATACTAGATATCATCAAATAGTGATATTTTTAGTTAATTTAAATTTTTACGTTAAATAATGTATAAAACACTATACAAAAATATACTAAACCATATGGGAGGGTTAGTTTAAACTGACAAAGTGCATGAGGTTGCTACTTTTAAAACAAACTATGAACTAAACCAATTATTATGTTAAAATATTACCAAAACCGATTACTTACTGATTCTTTTCAAGTGAATAAACTGTGAAAGTAATTAACATTTTAAGTCTACCTTAATTAAGATACACAAAATATTGTACATCCTAAATGGAACTATACCACAATGTGTGATGGGTTAGACTGATAAAGTTATAAGAGTTTAGTACTTCATTATAAACGACATATGCACCTGACTCAAAATTTGTCTTGCAAAATTATATATACTGTCTAATTTTGATAAATGAACCTTAATGAGATAATTAACTAATATATATACTTTAAATAAAAATGCACAACAATAAACCAGTACTCATAAAATAGTACTTAACCAAATGGGATGGTGTCTAGGCGGGTCACTTTATATCGGTGTGGTTGCTGGATTTTCCGAAAGTGCATGTAGGGTCATGTATCGAAAGGATCCTGCCACCCGATCGACCTACCTGCCCATATCATTTTGGTAACCAAGAATGACTTGGTAAAAAATAAAGAATTTAATGAACGTTTGAACCTAAATTTTTATAGGGCATATTACTCTTTCGGACTAGTTGCTTGTTTCGCCATCATACTAAATTACCTCTGCGGCTAAGGTGAGTTCTCATAGATCCCTTTTGTTTAAATCTTTTTGGGATGAGAATACACATATATGATCACAAGTCTTTTTTTTATGTATGCTTATTTACTTATATGGTTGCCTTATTTAAAATCCTCAGAGAACTTGAATCGAGAAACAACATCGCGAATATTATAAATAGTACTATTTGGGTTGACACCCCTATACGGTATAGTCGCGCTATGGCACAACGGATATATAATATTTGAATATGAGCGTAGTGTAATTGGCATAAGCACTACAAGAGGGGTAAAATTATTATTGTTAAGGTATCGATTCAAGGCATGAGCATTACATGGTTATTTTACTTAATTTTGTGATACTGTATTCGTACATTATCATTTATATAAATCTTGTGCTTCACGGTTATTTCGGTATAAACCCATGAGCTCACCAACATTATGTTGACGTATTTTATGTGTGTATTCTCAGGTAATTGAGCTATGTGAAGTAATTGCTAGATGCACAATGTGGGAGTCACAATTTGCATAACTTGAAGTAGTTTTATGGAGATTTTCTTAGCATTATATTTTGTTAAACTTATTATGTTCTAAAAATCTCCCTAGAAGTTTTTGTGAACTCATACCACAATGGTTAACAATGGTTGCTTGATTTTAATAATATTTATTAAACGTCTCATTTAGAGGTCGTTTTGTGTTATAATCTTTTTGTAGAACATTCTGCCATTTTCGGGTGTGACAGTTGGTCTCAGAGCCAGGCTTGTTATAGTGAACTAGGTAGCATTAGTGGGCATAATAATTGCTTAGTTAGGTTACATTAGTGAACTTAGACTATAACTATTTTATGTGACAATGTGCTTATACATGCTTCATAATATATACTTTCATGCCTTAACATATCATGTCTTTCAGAAAATGTCACAAACCGAGCTTGAAATCGATAACTGGCCAATGAATCCGAATCCTGACCGTTGGGATATACTGAAAGCACTATTTGGAGAACTAGTCCTGTTCGAGAATGACTATGGGAATGGATTTTTATCTACGGAATATGGTGAAATATCACTAGATAGCAAAACATATTAAGAAGTAAACAAGCCCGAGAAGAAATCAAAAAGGACTAAGAAAATCATAACCTACACTCATAGATACCCAAAACCTACTTTTCATTTGCCATCCAAAACCGGGGCTCAAAAGAAAATGACACCTAGATTTGAATTTGAAAGATATGAAGAGTATGACAACACCCATGGAACAAATTTAGGGATGTTAAGGACCTTTATAAGGATTAGAAGAAATATATGGTTATTAGGAAGTACTAATTAGTAGGAAATGTAGATCAAGCTCTAAATTTTTCCTTACCAAGGGGATATATGCTTGGAATCTATCTAAGAGCTTGTACTTTTCTAAATAAGAAATGTATTGAGTTTTCTCTTTAATGGAAAATAGTATATTAATCATATAGTCATGCTTTTATATGTTTTAAGAATTTTATATCTCAGTTTAATAATATTTCTTTTCTTTTAAATCCAGAAAATGGAAGATAACCACCACTCCGACTCAGAAAATAGCGATAATGAAATTATCATAATATCAGAATCCGAGGAAGAAATAGACAACCTAGAAGGAGCACCACTAGAAGAAGTTGACACTGCAGCGCAATCTTCGATAGTGGTTAACCCTTATACTCACCCAAATTCAGCAGTAATGCCAAACTTACTAGGCAAGTGGAGGCGGGAAATAAACCTTCCACAAGTGGATGAAGCACCATTTAAACCATTGGATTTTCCATACACTAAGGAACCACCCCATCACACGGTTCCACTCTTGGTAGGAAATGTCAACAACTTAGATGATAAGGTGTATTACTTGCGACGAGATCTTACTCATTTTGGTGAAATCTACAACTTTAACGCCGAAGTTTTGGAAGATGTCCGGGTCAAAACAGAAAATCTGATTGAAAAAGCTAATAACGACGACGAAACCATGAAAGATATCATAGACAATGATAACACTTTGGCTGAACACTACAATAAAGGCACTGATATAGATAATGAGAATGTTAACAAATTAAGTGCCTCAATCAAAAACCTTGGGGAAGTGATGGAAGAGATGAGTACGCGTTTGGAAAAGTTAGAAGGAGCTTCAACTAGCAACACTAAGAAACCAGCCCGCCGTCCTAGGAAAAAAGGCTCGAAAATGAGCATGTATCATTTAAAGATCGTGTGTGTTAGAAGTTCACCTTAGGACCTCAATAAAGTAGAATCTTCCTTAGGACTATGTAATGTAGCAAAACTACCTAAGATTATTGTATGTTAACCTAAAAAGTCCTTAATTTTCTTTTACTCTACCGAGGAGGCTATACCCGGAAATCAAAAGGGCTTCAATTTATGTATCAATATTATCTATAATATTATGGCTTGTTGTCTTACATATTGAGTATACTGCTAAAGTTTCAAACTATTTATATTATAGATTTTTAGTAAATACATCTCATTAGCTTATTTATGTGATTGAAGATTAATGGATCCCAAGAAAAAGACCCCGCCGACAAAGAAACAACCAAAGAGAAACACACGAGCAAATCCTGCTTCTGAGGTTGAGGAGGAAGAAACAGTGACGATGACCCAGAGTGAGATAGCAAAACTAGTGGCTGACGCTCTTGTTGCAGAAGCAAGTAAGAAGGGGAAGAAGGAGACCGATAATCAAAAGAAAGGAAAAAAAAGTAGCTGAAAGTGAGACTAGTAAGAAAACTGGAGAGAGGGTAAGTAAAGGATGTACTTACAAAAATTTCTTGGACTGCAAACCGCTAAATTTTAACGGAACTGAAGGAGCAGTGGGACTAATACATTGGTTTGAGAAGGTAGAATCAGTCTTCCGAATGAGTGACTGCACTGATGAATGTAGAGTCTAGTACGCTACTGGAGGAAGCTCGAAATGACCCTAACCTTGTTACGGGTACGTTTCTCCTAAACAATTGTCATGCTTTTGTTTTATTTGATACGGGCGGCGATAAAAGTTTTGTATCAGAAGAATTTTCCCCTTCTATAGATATTCCTCCCATTGCCTTAGATAATAAGTACACAGTGGAATTAGCAAATGGTAAACTAATGACAACCAACGAAAATTTTCAAGGTTGTACCTTGAACTTAGCCGATCACCCCTTTCAAGTAGATTAAACGCCGGTAGAACTAGGAAGTTTTGACATAGTTATCGGCATGGATTGGTTATCAAAACTCCATGCTGAGATCATATGTCATGAGAAAGCAATCCGTATCCCTTTGCCAAACGGAGAAATTATTGTCATACAAGGTGAAAGAAGTGGCACACCATTGAATATCATTTCATGTATGAAGGCTAAAAAGTTCTTGAATAAGGGATATTTTGCTATCTTAGCACACGTAAAGGAGAAGAAATCAGAAGAGAAAAAGTTGGAAAACGTGCCCGTTGCCCGAGAGTTTCCTGATGTATTCCTAGAAGAATTGCCTGGTCTCCCACCCTCAAGACAAATTGAATTCCACATCGATTTAACACCAAGGGCAACCCCTGTATCACGTGCACCCTATCGACTTGCCCCGTCAGAAATGTTGGAGTTATCTAATAAGTTGCAAGAACTGTTAGATAAGGGCTTTATTTGGCCTAGTTTCTCACCTTGAGGAGCTCCTGTTCTATTCGTTAAGAAAAAGGATGGGTCCTTTAGAATGTGTATCGATTATAGGGAGCTAAATAAGCTAACAATAAAGAATCGATATCCTCTTCCACGAATAGATGATCTGTTCGATCAACTTCAGGGCTCCAAATTTTATTCAAAAATTGATTTAAGGTCTGGCTACCATCAGCTGAAGGTAAAAGAAGAAGATGTACCAAAAACAGTGTTTAGAACCCGCTACGGTCACTATGAATTTTTAGTGATGCCATTTGGGTTAACTAACGCACCAATTGTGTTCATGGATCTTATGAACATGGTATGCAAGCTATATTTGGATCAATTCATCATCGTGTTCATTGACAACATTTTAGTCTACTCCAAGAGCAAAGAAGAACACAAACATCATTTAAGGAAGATCTTGGAATTGCTTAAGAAAGAAAAATTGTACGCCAAGTTTTCTAAATGCGACTTTTGGTTGGAAAAAGTACAATTTTTAGGACACGTTGTTACTAGTGAAGGTATACACGTGGATCCTGCGAAAATCGAAGCAGTAGAAAAATGGGAGGCACCAAAGACCCCAAGGGAGGTTCGACAGTTTCTGGGCCTTGCTGGCTATTATAGACGATTCATCGAGGGTTTATCAAAAATAGCTCAGCCAATGACTTCTTTGACTCAAAAGGATAAGAAGTTTATTTGGATCGAAAAACAAGAGGCCGTATTTGCAACACTGAAGAAGATGCTATGTAGTGCACCAATTCTGGCACTACCCGAAGGAAATGATGACTTTGTGGTATCTGTGATGCCTCCAAACAAGGGTTTGGATGTGTATTGATGCAAAGGCAAAAAGTCATCGCTTATGCATCAAGACAATTAAAGGTGCATGAGAAAAACTATACTACTCATGATTTGGAGCTAGGGGCAGTAGTTTTTGCACTAAAGACGTGGAGACATTACTTGTATGGTACGAAATGTACTGTGTTTACAGACCATAAGAGTCTCCAACACATTTTTGATAAGAAGGAATTAAATATGAGACAACGACGGTGGGTAGAGTTGCTAAATGATTATGACTGTGAAATCCGGTATCACCCGGGAAAAGCAAACGTAGTTGCTGATGCTCTTAGTCGAAAGGAAAGGGCCAAACCCATCAGAGTTCGAGCTTTGAACATAAAAATTCAAACCAATCTCACCACTCAGATACATAATTCTTAGGAAGAAGCAATAAAAGAGGGGAATGTACAAAATGAGTCCCTAAGAGGAATAGATAAACAATTTGAGGTGAAAGCAAATGGAACAAGGTATTTCATGAATCGGATTTGGGTACCCTTTTATGGAAAATTAAGGGAATTGGTGATGAACGAAGCACATAAGACAAGATACTCGATACATCCAGGATCTAACAAGATGTATCTTGATCTAAAGGAGCTATATTGGTGGCCTAATATGAAAGCAGAAATCGCCACATACGTTAGTAAATGCCTAACATGCTCCAAAGTTAAAGCTGAATACCAAATACCATCTGGACTGTTACAACAACCAGGAATACCCCAATGGAAGTGGGAAGAGATAGCCATGGACTTTATCACTAAACTGCCAAAAACCGCGAATGGAAACGACATGATTTGGGTAGTTATTGATCGTCTCATCAAAACAGCCCACTTTTTGCCCATGAAGGAAAATGACAAGATGGAAAAGTTTTCTCAAATGTATCTCAAGGAAATCGTCTCAAGGCATGGAGTGCCAATTTCCATCATCTCTGATCGAGACAGTAGCTTCACTTCAAGATTTTGGCGGTCCTTACAGGAGGCTCTAGGCACTCGACTAGATATGAATACTGCATACCACCCGCAAACCGATGGTTAAAGTGAAAGAACCATCCAAACCTTGGAAGATATGTTGCGGGCATGCCCAATCGATTTTGGAAAAAGTTGGGATAAGCATTTACCTCTAGTAGAGTTTTCATATAACAACAGTTATCATACGAGCATTAAAGCAGCTCCATTTGAGGTTCTCTATGGTAGAAAGTGTCGGTCACCTATTTGTTGGGCAGAGCTTGGAGAGAGTCAGCTCACTGGCCCAGAAATTGTTCACGAAACAACAGAAAACATGGTGCAAATTCAGCAAAGGTTGAAAGCGGCACAAGACTGTCAAAAGAGTTATGCTGATATCAGAAGAAAGCCGTTGGAGTTCGAAGTGGGTGACTAAGTCATGTTAAAAGTGTCACCTTGGAAAGGTGTTATTCGATTTGGGAAACGGGGAAAGCTAAACCCCCGGTACATTACCTTTTAAGATACTTGAACGTATTGGTCCAGTAGCATACCGCTTGAGTCTGCCCCAAGAGTTAAGCAATGTCCATAATATGTTTCACGTGTCAAACCTGAAGAAGTGTCTTTCAGACGAAAGCGCTATCATACCTCTTGATGAAATACAGATTGATGATAAACTACACTATATAGAAAAACCAGTAGAAATTATGGATTGGGGGGCTAAACAATTGAAACATAGCCGAATTCCAATAGTTAAAGTCCAGTGGGACACCCGGAGAGGTCATGAGTTTAGTGGGAGCGAGAGGATCAAATTAAGAAAATGTACACTCATTTATTCGAAAATGATTGTCCTCGAATGCACTACTTGTGTTTTATAAATAACTTGTAATATAGATACTAAATAACAAGAATAGAGATGAGATGTAAAGCACTTTGTTTAGTTATATGTATTTCATACTAAACGATGAAAACATGGATGGTTGTTTGACAACAACAATAACAATAAACAATAAACAGAAAAATATGTTAAGTTTTTGAACACACAAAAACTTAACAAATAACTTAGAGAGAATAAAGTAAAACTGTGGAACATACCAACCAGTTTAGTGGCTAGGTCAAGTGATTCCTTTTATAGGCAGATAAGGAATCACATGACTACTCTAGTAGATGTTGACACATGAAGGTTGTCAACTATCTATTGGTGGATCATTCAGATCTGCAGAGATCTCTTTCCTTCATCTTGTTTCTTTCCAAAAGCGGTATGAAAGAGAAACTCCATTGCACCGAACTAGTACCAGGTCACATGTCTTTATCTTGATCTTTCAACACGTGTCCTTGGGACCATTCTTCTATTCTTCAAGTTCCCGCTCATATTTGACTTACAAATACTGGACGATGAGTCATTGAACATATCCTTTAGACTTTGAAGATAGATTGTGCTTGCAGATATGCGAGCTCGCTGACAGCTCGCTGAGTGAATCACTCGCTGAGTCCCTCAGCGAATCCCTGATCCAACAATCTCCCCCTATTCGCTGAAGAGACTCGGCTGAATAGAAGGTTTGCAATAATAGATATTTGACAAGACATCTTTGGTATAATGCTGATTTTATATATGACAAACATGTTACAAAATATCAACATTACAATTTTATAAACAATCTATTCCCACATGCATTCTTCCTTGGCCTTGATTAATTCAGCATCATTTTGTCTTTCCGGCTTCAGTAGTTCTCTATTAATCAGCTTCACAAACTCTTGATTGTTAGAGGATTTGATGCAGTATTTCCTAATCTTCACCAGAAATGCTTAGGAAGCAATGCTAATTTCGTTTGTTCGAAAGAACAGTTCATGACCATGAACATTGCAGAAACACAATCCTCCCAGCTTTTCATCATACTCTCCATCTACGAAGAGAGTTCTTGATGGCATCTTCAAGTTAAGAAGTGGCTCTTCTTCAATGTTTGCTTTCGGGACAACTCTGAGAATAGAAGGGAGATGAGATACTGCATGACCAGCAGTCGTCCTCTTGGTGCCACTTCTTGGTTGCTGGGGAGGAAGAGGAGGATAAGGATGTCTGGCAGAGCTGAGCAACGAATCTTTTACTTTGTACTTTCGTTCTTTGCTTCTAATGTCTTTGATCTGCTCTCCAGCCATCTTGAGTAGAGGATCATATTGAGGTGTCTTCTTGTCTTTAATTAGCTTGAAGATCTCGATCCACTCAGTTGGCCCAAGTGTAGAAGATTTAACATTTTTTAGATTGAACAACTTGGGCATTCCTCTTCTTTGAATACATAAATTCATGCCTTGCTGAGTGAGAGTAGGAGTTACCTTGATAATTTCTTCTTCTCTTTGTCTGATCTCTCTTGTCTTGAGATAAGCTGCCTGACTCTCCTCCAAGGTTTTAGCTTTCTTAGCAAAGAATTGCTCCTCATTCCTCTTGAGAGCAGCCAAACCCAATTTTCTCGTTTCTTCATCAGCGCCTTGTAATTCTTCATTCACAATCTGCTCACTGATAAACTTAGCTGACAACTCTTTTTCTTTCTTTTTGCTTAGTCTTTCATGTTGAGCTACAACTTCTTCTGGAGAAAGATCAGTGGAGGCAGTTGTTGATTTCGGAAAGGCTCCAAACATCAATTTTTCTTGCTGACGAGGTTTGGGTGGCTTGCTTTGAGAAACTATGACTACTTTACCTTTTTCAGCAAATCTCTTTTCAAGAGCAGCATGGAACTCAGGAGTTGGTTTAAAGGAGGATACATTGATTGGCCTCGCTGTCACCACTTCAGCAGGCTTTGAAACACCCTCAGTAAGACCAGCTGGCACCTCCTCAACTGTCTTCTTAACAACTTCTTCATTTGTTTTCTCCCCGTCAACATCACCCTTCTCAGCTTCATCATTATTTGTTTGCTCCCCCTCAACATTTGCCTCAGTTTCAATACTTTGGGAACCCAGGGGAGCATTTTCAGCTTGAATGTTGTCAGTTGGGACCTCCCCAGCTGTTTTCTCCCCATTGGAAGTAGCTGAGGGACTGGCTACTTCCACATTTTGCTTTTTGAGGAGCCCCAACATTTCTCCCATCATGCCTTTAAGGGAGGCCACTTCATCTTCCAGATGCTTTGTTCTGCTAACAGATTCATTAAGCAATTGTTTGTCTACAACAACCTGGAAGGGAGTACGAGAAAAGACTTGAGCTTTGAGAGAGGAGATTTCAGTGGTGAGAGTGGAGAGGAAATTTTCTTGAGTTTTGGAGAGAGATGAGATAGGGGAATCAAGCTTATGCAGTTGTGCGGTAAAGAGAATGTTTGATTGAGAAAGTTGATTGAGAGAGGATAAGAGTCCAGGCACTTCAGTGACTTTCGCTGCATTTAGATCAGATGTGAGTTTGGCAAGCGAAGCAGAGATTTGAGAGTTGGAAGTGCTGACTCTTTTCATACTTTGTTCCAGCAAGAGTTGGTTTCTCTTAAGAAGAGTTTCATGAGACTTGTGCTGAAAGTGATGTTCCTTTATGATGCCAAACACTTTGTCTTTTAATTCAGCCATCTCATCAATCATTTCATCATTTCCATTTATCAACTTTAAAAATTGAGCATGAGCATCAGCATTTAATGCAGCAATTTTGTCTACCAGCCAGCCATATAAATAACCATGTCTATTTCCTTGGCTCTGGCAGATTTGCACCCTCCTTAATAGTTCATGCAACTAGCAGGTTTCAACATAATCAAGACCTGGCACGTTGATGGCAGTGAAAGCAGTCTGGAGATCTTCATCAGCAGAGGGAACCTTGAGGGCTTTTAAGGAGACTGGATATCGAGCACAAGGAACCCTGAAGAAATCCAGATGATGCAAAGGAGGCACTTCCATAATAATTTCATCATCCACCTCCTCAGCTTCAGCATATACTGCAGGCTTCATTTTCACAATTTTGCACAACATTACTCTCTTTTGAAGCTCAGCATCATCTAATTCGAGTTCGAACTCTCTAAAGTGACCATCAAGTTCAAACTTAGCAGTGGGCTTTGGAGAGAATCGTGGAGGAGGTGGCATGTCATCAATAGACTCTGGGACATCTTCAAAATGTTTAGGAGAAGAGATAAGCACATATCCCAAGTCTTCAGCCAAAAACCCACTAACAACATCTTCCTCACTTTCTTCAGCAGCAGCGAGTGTGATTTCAGCTTCATCATTTAATGGGTCAAACTCACTGCTAGCTTTTTCATCAGTCAGATTACCAAAAATATATGTCTCGGTCCCTGCAAAAGCAGTTTCCAAGACAGAAGTAGATTGGGGGTTAAGGGAACCTGGTGCCTCAACCTCAGTGTGTTGTTCCACCAAGGTATCATTGGCCGTAGAGGGTGTTGACTCTAGCATCACCTGTGATCTGGCTGCTGTCAACGACTCATAGGGTATTTGAAGAGAAGAGGGAATATTTATTTGGGGTGGATTTGGACTTAGACCTCTAGTGGGTTGGGGTGACCCAATATCTTCACCAACCTCTCCTACAGAAATTTGAGGTGGCTGTTTGCTGTTCCCATTTAACTCGTCAACAGCCTGTTGGGAGGCTGCTGATGGGGTGGTTTGGGTACTAATGTCCTTGGGCGTAGAGGACTTCTTAACCTTTGGTTTGCCCTTTGAATCACTCCGCTTTCGTTTTGGGACGTCAGCGGAGGGTGAAGATTGTAGAATTTTTGTTGGGGACGCTGCCTTAGGAATATTTTTGGTCTTTTTAGAGGCTTTGGAGGTCGCTGGGGGGTTTATCAGCGAACCAGCCTCAGAAGGCATTTCGGCGTCCACAGCGACCGTATCAGCCACTTCATTAGAGAGAAGTGCTACCTCCCAGTCGCTGTCTTTGGGGTATAAAGAAGAGTTTATAGAGAAGAGTACCTCTTTCATGTGTGGAGTGAGGCGAGCAACCAAGTGTTCAGCAGGTTGCTTATAGATGTTGCTGCCGACCCTAGCAACTTGTATTGTGGCAGCTTTAGGTAGATCATATTCGTCACCCAGCGCCTCTTTGAAGATGAGGGAGAAAATTCTCACAAAGGGCACTGTGTGAGATCTGTTGTTCAATGAGACCTTGTTCTTCATATCGTTGAAGATCATCAAGGCAAAATCCACAAACCTTCCTACAGCCAAAGCATGAATAATAGGCATCGAAGTAGAAGACGCCTGATTATACGACCCAGAGTTACCACCCATGCACTGGATCACATGGGTGAATAGGACCCTCCAGATCCCGGGGAGATTTTGTTTCAGGGGATTACTTGGGATCGCCGGCGGGTTCCTCAGATTGTGATTATACCCGATGGAAGGCAACCATGCCTTCCACTCATCATTACCAGCAGCTTCCACAAACACATTGTCCTCATTTTCTTGTGGGAAGCGAAGAGTACGACGTAATGACGCTGGAGTGATAGAGATGGACTTTGTTCCTTCTCGAACAGTACCCACTATAGACTGGGTGGACTCATCATAGTTACACGTCCACTAGAATTCACGGAGAAGATGAACATAAATCTTCTCCGGATCTGCCATTATACAGTGACTGGCAGGGGAAGCATGAATAAAATCGAGCATGGGCTTATATCCTTTTGTACCTTTCGGTACTTCAGACGAGCCGAGATGGTTATTAGGTTTAACAACCATCTCAGAAGCATTGAAAGAGATCTTAGAGGATTTTACGATATTAGAAGATGGAGAAAAGGAAGAAGAATTTAGATATGATTTTTGAGTGGCGGTGGAAGCAGATGGAGTTTCAGAAGATGAAGCCATTTTAGCGTTTAGTAAAGAGATGTAAAGATGTAAAGAACGGAGGAAGTAAAGATCAAGATTTTGAGAAGATGAATAATTTTTGAGAGATTTTAAAGAGAATGAATAGTTGAAAGAAAGCATGAAAAAGAAAGTATGGTTATGAGGTTGTATATATAGGGTGTGGTGAAGGAATGTGATTGGTCAGAAACGAAAAGACAAAAGAGAGTTTTTCTCTCTCCTCATTTTCAACACCTACAGTTGCTTAACAACTGTAACCCTATATATATTTATATATATAAAACCCTTTGTGAGTAACGTTTTGAAAAAGAAAAAAAATATTTTCAAAATACTTGAGTATGCGCCGTATGCGTCTGACAGAAAAAGACCAAAAGAGGCATTGTCACAGTCTCAAGTGGACAGATGACGTACTTGAGTAAAACAAGTGGGTAACTTTTTGTAAAGGTGTATAATATGTGGCACACAAGACTGCCACGTTGCCAACATAGTTACATCCACAATAATGAGTTTCAGATCCAGTCCTATGTTTTATTTAATATGTTTTATTTTATCTAAATAGAACATGTCTCAGCGAACGTATCGATAAGGACATATTTTATGTTAGATATCAGCGAGCATATGACACACATATGGTCGCTGAGATACAATTTTTGGCAAATTGTCAGCCATCAACGGATTTTAGGAGTTTTTACCAATAACCGTTTGCTATTGGACTAGATGGAAACTTTTGGCTTTCCATTGCCTTTATTTTGCTTTTTCCCAAAGCAACAGGGATCAACGGATTTTAGAAGTCTTTACCAATAACCGTTTGCTATTGGACTAGATGGAAACTTTTGGCTTTCCATTGCCTTAATTTTGCTTTTTCCCAAAGCAACAGGGATCAACGGATTTTAGAGGTCTTTACCAATAACCGTTTGCTATTGGAATAGATGGAAACTTTTGGCTTTCCATTGCCTTAATTTTGCTTTTTCCCAAAGCAACAGGGATCAACGGATTTTAGAGGTCTTTACCAATAACCGTTTGCTATTGGACTAGATGGAAACTTTTGGCTTTCCATTTCCTTTATTTAGCTTTTTGCAAGTAAGACAAACTTAAACTTGCTGACTCCAATTAAGCTTACACATGATATGTAAGTTAAATAGCTGAGTCACCATTCAACATTCCCAACCTGCTAACAAGATCTTTAAATCTCTTTTCATCTAAGGGTTTTTTGAAGATGTCAGCGAGTTGATCATCAGTGGGGATGAAAATAATTTCAACATCCCTTTTCATGACATGGTCACGTATGAAATGATACCTAATGTCTATGTGTTTGGTTTTGGAATGTTGAACAGGATTATGTGTGATAGCTATTGCACTTGTGTTGTCACACATAATGGGAATCTTAGTGTAGTCTAAGTCATAGTCAGCGAGTTGGTGTTTCATCCAGAGAACTTGTGCACAGCAACTCGCTGCCGACACATATTCTGCTTCAGCAGTGGAGATGGACACTGTATACTGTTTCTTACTAGACCAACTAGTTAACCTCCCCCCCAACAGTTGACATCCTCCATTGGTACTCTTACAATCTAACATGCAGCCAGCATAGTCAGAATCAGAGTAAGCAACAAGGTCAAAATTGGACTCCTTGGGATACCAAAGACCTAAGGTCATGGTACCCTTCAGGTATTTGAAGATTCGCTTAACAGCAAGAAGATGAGATTCTTTAGGAGATGCTTGATATCTTTCACATAAGCAAGTAGCAAACATGATATTAGGACGACTCGCTGTAAGATACATTAGCGAGCCAATCATCCCACGATAGTGAGTGGGGTTCACATGCTTACCATCAGGATCAGCATGGAGATTATTGGGAGGAGACATGGGAGTTGGCTTTGGAGAAATATCAGACATATCAAACTTAGCCAACATGTCTCGAATATACTTTTCCTGGTTGATAAAGATACCATCAGCGAGCTAACGTATTTGCAAACCAAGAAAGAAGGTTAATTCTCCGATCATACTCATTTCAAAATGAGATGACATAAGGGAGCTAAACTTTTTGCATAGTTTAGTGCTTGAGGATCCAAAGATAATGTTATCAACATAAATTTGGACATATAGTATATGAGCACCTTTTTGAAAGATGAAAAGAGTGCTGTCAATGGATCATCGCTGAAAGTTGTTTGAGAGGAGAAATTCTGAGAGGGTGTCGTACCAAGTCCTAGGGGCTTGTTTAAGACCATATAAGGCCTTATTAAGACGAAAGACATGATGTGGCTTGGCTGGATCTTCAAAACCAGGTGGCTGCTCGACATAGACTTCTTCATCAAGTTTTCCATTTAGGAAGGCACTCTTAACATCCATTTGATAGACCTTGAAGTCACGATAAGCAGCATGTGCCAAAAATAAGCGTATAGCTTCTAATCTGGCCACTGGAGCAAAGGTTTCATCAAAGTCTACTCCTTCTTCTTGAAGATAACCTTGTGCCACCAGCCTAGCCTTGTTGCGTATAACAACACCGTCTTCGTCCATTTTATTTCTATATACCCATTTGGTACCAATAGGTTCCTTACCATGTGGCAAAGGAACTAAAAACCAGACGTGTTGTCTTTGAAATTGAGTCAGTTCCTCTTGCATGGCAGCAACCCAAGAGGGATCAGCCATTGCCTCACCAATATTTTTGGGTGTGATCATTGACAAGAAGTTTACATAAAGACATGTGTTCCTTGTCGCTGATCGAGTGACAATACCCTGCTGAGGATCACCAATGACTTGGTGAGCGGGGTGACTAGCTGTCCACCTAAGTGAAGGAACACTTGAAGAACCTAGTTGAGTATCAGCAGAGGATGGGGAGATGGGGACAGAAGGAAGGTCGATAGTGACAGTGGGTTCAGCGACAGGATGATCAGTTGATTTATTTGACTGAGTTGAGTTATCATTGATGTTGGAGTCATCAACAGACTCCATGTCCTCAGCATTTTCTGAGGCATCATGAAACTCATCATCAGCGAGATCATCAGCATGAACATCCTTAGTCAATGATCTATCGTTGGTTGAGGAGGCCTGGATTGATCTCAAAATAGGTTCAACTGGCTCAATTGAGTAAACGTGAGCAACAACTTGTTCCTCATCAGTACACACTGATGTATCATGAGATGTCTGCTGAAGACATTCAGGTAAGGTACAAGGTGCATCAGAAAATGAGTCAGCTTCCTTATTGGAGGGATTAGTGAACTCACTAAAAACTTCTTCATATGAGGAGGATTGTATGTCTTTTAAAGCAGATGAACTTTCATCAAAAGTGACATGAATGGATTCATCCACTTTTTGAAGACGAACATTGAATACCCTAAATGCCTTGTTAATAGATGAGTATCCTACAAAATAACCATCATCCGCTTTGGGATCAAACTTACCTAGGTGATCCCTATTATTCAAAATGAATACAGGGCATCCAAACACATGAAAGTATTTGACTTGAGGTTTCTTACCTCTTATGACTTCATAAGATGTCTTATTATGTCTTTTGACAATTAGACAACGATTCTGTGTGTGACAAGCTGTGTTAACAGCCTCAGCCTAAAATTTGTTTGGGAGAGAGGACTCACTGAGCATTGTTCTAGCAGCTTCGATTAGGGTTCTATTCCTTCTTTCAGCGACACCATTTTGCTCAGAAGTCTGACAGATGAGAAATTTTGTGAGATCCCTTGATCATCACAAAAAGATTTAAGAGTGTGATTTCGAAACTCAGTTCCTTGATCACTTCTGAGTTCTTTAACCCTTATGCCGTTGAGATTTTCAATTTTCTTAATAAAATTTATAATCTTTTCAGCAGCATCACTCTTGGAGTGAAGGAAGATAGTCCAAGTGTATCGTGAATTTTCATCCATGATAACTAAGGTGTATTTGCTACCTCTTAGACTTTGGACATTTACTGGACCAAAAAGGTCCATGTGAAGGAGATGAAAGCATCCTTTGACAGAGTTGGCTTGCTTGGTTTTAAAGGAAGCTCTATATCCTTTACCTTTTTCACTAGCACTACAAAGTCTGTCCTTTTCAAAGGAGATATGAGGAAGAAACACGCACCAAGTTTTTCTTAGCTAGTGAATTTATGGTTTTGAAGTTCACATGCGACATACGCGTGTGCCATAACCAATTTAGTTCAGCAACTGACTTGGCAAAGAAACAAGTCTCACTATCAGTTTTGATAGGAGTGAAGTCAACGAGATATACATCTCATTTTCTTGGAGCAACCAATACGACTTCCTTGTTGATATTTACAACAGTCCCTTGATGTTTATCAAGAATGACTTTGTAGTCAGCGTCACGAAGTTGACTAATGCTTATAAGATTGTGTTTTAATCCATTCACATAGGCAACTTTGGAGAATTTGATTAACCCATTTGAGAGGAGACCATAACCTTCAGTTTGTCCGGTAGAATTATCACCAAACACTACAGTAGGGCCAGTAGCCTCTACATAGTTATCTAGCAAGGTCTTTGAGCCAGTCATGTGTTTTGAACATCCACTGTCCAAATACCATATACCTTTTCTCAGTGAACCTTGCAAGGATAAGACAGAAGGCTTTAGTTTCGTCCACTTTCAAACTCACTGACAGGAGTGTCAGTAGAATTAATGATGGGTGCATCAGTGGTGGAGGATGACTTAGCAGAAAGAGTTTCCTCAAGAGTGAAGTGGTTTCCTAAGTCAGGAAGCATATGAGTTCTATCATTCTCATCAGTGGGCATCATGTTATTCCCACTTTCTTGAAGCACCACTGAGTTGCTAACAACGTTGGGAGCACTGAACTCAACCAACATTGCTGGTCGTCCCCACGAATTGGAGATGACATTCTGAGAATGAGGAATCTCAATGCGTTGAGAGGCAATATAGTTAGCAAGATTAGTTTGATGAGTCCCCATAGAATTTGTGATAGACCCAGTGTCAATGAAGAAAGATTCATTAAGAGGACTCTCACTAATCATGGAAGATGAGACAGGGTCAGTTAGAGAGGCACAGGCTGAAGTGTGAGTATTTGTTTGCACAACCACTTCAGGGGCCTCTCTTGAATTACTGCAATCTGTTGCAATATGTCCTCTCATGCCACAGAGATAACATTTCCTGATTGAGGAGTTGCTTTGTTGATTGCTAAGAAGGAATTCCTTAAGTTGAGAGGACAAGTCATTGACTTGTTGAGCAAGTTCAACAATTTTAGGGTCAGAAGAGGTTGAAGCCTTGGTCTTTGCCTTGGACTTAGGCTTTGATTTTTGCTTGCGAGAACTCTTTAAGAGAGGAGGGGGACCCAAGAGAGATTTGCCAGTGGGGTCATCTAGACGAGGAGTGGAAGAGGAGGCCACTTGTGAGCCTCTTAACACACTCCAAGCTTGTTTTAGATTAGTTTGTGAAGAGGAAGTCCTAGATTGAAGAACTCTACTGGGAGTGGTGGACCTAGAAGATCGATTTGGAGTGGAAGACCTCCCTTGCCTGTGAGGGAGATATTCCCAATCGGAATAGAAGATTGTATCTGCTGGGAGGACAACTGTCCTCTATTGGGAGTGGAGGATCTCACTTGCTGATGTGGCAAGTGTCCCCTTTGTGGTGTCACACTCCTTACTTGTTGTTGAGGAACATTTCCTCGCTGAGGAGTGACACTCCTCATTCGTTGCTGAGGAATGTTTCCTTGCTGAGGGGTTAAGTTCCTCATTTGTTGCTGAGGAACGCACCCTCGCTGAGGAGTGGTTGGTCTGTTGACAGACTGAGGCATTTTACCTCTTTGAGGAGTTGGATGTCTCAGAATTGATCGAGTTGGAGAAGAATGAGAGGCCTGCTGATGGACAACTGGTTTGGCTTGAGATGAGCCTTCATGATGAAACCTAGCATCTTCAAACCTTACACGTCTTTCCATGTGGCGTTCATGCTGAGATTCCTCAGCACTTAAGACTTTAGAAGGAAAAGAATTAGATGAGATAGACTGAGGTTGCTGTTTAGTATGACCAGCTCGCTGAGGCGTGCTATAGTCATAGGGAGCAGCAGCATTACTTCTTTTGAAAGTCTCAGACCTATTCAAAGTAAGTGGCTGAGGAGCAATTGACTTGTACCCATCACTTGAAATGTCTCCATGAAATGTTTCATTTGGAGAATATTGAATTTTGCCTTCGTGTGGCATCATGCCAACAATAGGAAAATGGGAAAATATGTTATTAGAGGATGAGGATGAGCTAACAACTTTAGCTTCAGAGGAATTTGAAGGGTCGCTGGAGAGAGATGTGGAGGATCCAGCGTCCATTTCAGTGTGGTAATCATTTCCTTTAACGAAATACCACTTTTTCATTTCCTCAGAAGAAGTAATACCAGAAGGAAGAATTGAGATTTCAGGTTTTACATCATCTTTAAACATGTCAGCGATACAAGCAGCAGATTCAAAATCTCCACCTATTACTGCCTGAACTTGTGCAGGGACTTGTTCTTTAAGACATTGATGATGAAACTTAGACGCTTTTGACCAAGAGGTCACAATCTTCTTGAGATTGAGGACTTCAAGCTTAAGTTTTTCATTCTCAAGCTAAAGCTTTTGAGTCAGCAACTCATGTGACTGAAGTTCAATATGAACATTCTCTAGTCTGTTGAGTTTATCAGATTTTTCACTCAATTCAGAACTTACTGAAAGGAGTTTTGAGTGAGCTTCAGCACGCAGAGTTTCTACGAACTGAAGATCACATGACAAGGATTCAAGAATTTTGGTTTTGTCCTCATCAGCAGATGAAAGAAGAGTATGTACCTTTTTGACAGTGACGTTGACCCACTGACTTGTTGAGACTTGGTCTTTTGTCAACGCATCACTATCAGCCAGAGCCATGAGACACATGGTGTCAACATACTCCTCATCATCAGAGTCATCTGAATCAGCCCAATTATGCTCTTCAACGACCAGACCTTTGCCTGGCATTTTGGCTTCTTCAGTTTCAGCCATTTTGGCTTTGAGCTGATAATACTTGTTCCTGTATTCATCAGCAGATTTAGATGAGTTAGATTTTGGAGCAGCAGGAGTTGGGATAGAAACCCTGCACTCCTTTTGATAGTGGCCTTTTCTGCCACATTTCCAGCATTCTTCCTAGGATTTATCCATAGGAGGCTTATATGGAGCAACCGACTTACGGTTGTTCCATTTCCTGGAGTACTTCTTTCCAACAATTAAGGCAAATTCAACAAAATCACTGAACATTTCTTGTTTCTCTTCATCATCAAGCTCTTCAACAAGAGCTTGAAAGGATGCTGGAAGAGAGGAGGTGCTGACACCATCATTGGGATAGATGGGCTTAGTAGAGATGAAAGCAAGAGGGTCAGATAAAGGGTTTGCAGAGGTGTTGGTTGCAGAAGAGGAGCTAGCATGTCTCCTAGATTCTGCAGAGGCTCTAATGTTTTGAGCCAGGGCTTTCTCTTCAAATTGAAGAGTGCCAAACAACTCCTCAAGATCTAGTTTTTGAATCTTTTTGGTGGTACAGAGGATTTGTCTAAGATTCTGCCATTTGAGAGGAAGAGAATCGATGAACTTATGGCATACCTCAAAATTGTCATGGGTGATGCCAACATTTGTCATGTCATTGAGCAACCATTTGAATCGGGTATATGTGCCCTCGAGACTTTCATCAGGAAGAGAAAAGAAATTTTCATAAGCACGTTTGAGGTCAATTTTCTTGGTTTTAATCAAGTCAGCTGACCCTTCATAAGTGCTCACTAGTCTTTCCCAAACTTCTTTTGAAGTGGGGAATTTAATGACTAGTTTCATCACCTCAGTAGGAAGGGTGGTGATGATCATGTTTTTCAACCTTGAGTCAAGATTGACGAGCTTTCGCTCTTCTTCAGTCCACTGGACTTCTGGCTTCACCAGATCTATCACAATTTCAGGAGCATCAGGTGTAGCACCTGGTGTCCTTTGAACACACGTAGGAATGTAAAGACCTTCATTTAAGATGGTCATAAGATATGGTTCTACACCCACTATGTATAGTAACATTTGTTCCTTCCATGAGCCAAAGTCTTTTGGCTCAAACTTTGGAGGAATAGAGACGTAACCAAAGTCACGCGTGTTAACCAAAGTGGGTACAGACGACATCTTTTAAACAAAAAAAATCAAGATTTAATTTAAGGAAAGAAAAAAAATAATGTAAACACAAGAGGCAAACAGATCTTGTTCCAATAATTTAGGAACCTGGCTCTGATACCACTTGATGGTCCTCGAATGCACTACTTGTGTTTAATAAATAACTTGTAATATAGATACTAAATAACAAGAATAGAGATGAGATGTAAAACACTTTGTTTAGTTATATGTATTTCATACTAAACGATGAAAACATGGATGGTTGTTTGACAACAACAATAACAATAAACAATAAACAGAAAAATATGTTAAGTTTTTGAACACACAAAAACTTAACAAATAACTTAGAGAGAATAAAGTAAAACTGTGGAACACACCAACCAGTTTAGTGGCTAGGTCAAGTGATTCCTTTTATAGGCAGATAAGGAATCACATGACTACTCTAGTAGATGTTGACACATGAAGGTTGTCAACTATCTATTGGTGGATCATTCAGATCTGCAGAGATCTCTTTCCTTCATCTTGTTTCTTTCCAAAAGCGGTATGAAAGAGAAACTCCATTGCACCGAACTAGTACCAAGTCACATGTCTTTATCTTGATCTTTCAACACGTGTCCTTGGGACCATTCTTCTATTCTTCAAGTTCCCGCTCATATTTGACTTACAAATACTGGACGATGAGTCATTGAACATATCCTTTAGACTTTGAAGATAGATTGTGCTTACAGATATGCGAGCTCGCTGACAGCTCGCTGAGTGAATCACTCGCTGAGTCCCTCAGCGAATCCCTGATCCAACAGAAAACCTACACCACCCATGACCACATCTTAAATTTCGGGGTGAAATTTCCATTAACGGGTAGGTACTGTGACATTTGCCAAAATTTAGCTTTAATCTTAGTGGTTAAATTAAGATTTTTAGAGCTAGTTTTCTTTTAAACATGATATAGTTAAGTTAAGGCATGATAAAGTTTTTAAGGATATATTAAGCTATTATTTGATCAACTTATATTACCCTAACAAAAAAAAAAAGTTCTAGTTGATGGCAAGCAAGTTTAAATATTTCATTTGTGCCCAAGTCACTATATAAAATATTTAGACACCATGTGGTGTTTAACCCTTTTAATTTAGTTATTCATAAGACCTAGTATGCAAGAACAAAAATTATGTCTACTTGAAACTAAGTAAACAAAAAATTAAATATTTCCCTTGTGACAAAATATCGGCCACATGGCCTTAGAATCTTACTATCTCAAACTAAAACTCCAATTGAATTCATAGGAATATATAATTCAAAAATTCATTCTTTGACTGAAGTAACAGCCATGGGCTTCGTTTGACATACAATCTTTAAGGATACATAAAACAAATATTTAGCCTTAAAGCTAACCTATGAACAATAATAAACATGACATGCTTTCCCTTACTCTTTAGCTCCTTGGATCGATCAACAAGACCACAAGACAATTTTATTACAAAAGGTCTTACACAAATTATAAACTAATGAAGCTTCTTGGAAGCGGCCACAAAGGCATTTTACAATCTTGGATCCCTTTTAGCCTCACACCCTTAAGATGCATGATCAACATTAGTATTCTCAAAGATCTTTTGAAAGGCCACTCAGTAACCTAAAACTATTTAAAAACTACTCTAATGTCCCTAAATCTTAGCCTAATTTTCCTTAATATATGGAACTTAAGGATTTAGTTTTTATTTTTTCTAACCATGACCAACTAAAACCCAAACTAGATAATTTATTATGGATAAGGCTAGTTAACAACTTAATTGGCTTATAAATAGGAGACCATTTGCTCCCTTACTCCTCGCCACACACACACACTCCAATTCTCCTCTTAATCACTCCCTCATTCTCTCGTTGTTTTGGTAGTGATACTCATTTACAAGAACCATATAAAAATCTCACATTCTGATCACCATGAAATACAATATAACTTAATCTTCCTATTTTGTTTTCGACAAGCACTTAAAAGAAACAACATATATATTCTTGCAACACCATGACATAGTACTACTCCACTAGTTCCTTCTCGTTGGTATCTACTTCGAGTAAAACATCATAGCAGCCGCGTTACTCTTTCGATTTCATCCTCATCTTATTGCTTGGTCCAAACAGTAGGTTTTGTCTTTCAATCATGGCGTTCTCTTAGTTCCATTCGACAAACTCGCGTCAAGAATGTAAGCTTTGAAATTGTTACTTTTCCTCCTCTTCTTGCTCGTCAACCCTCACAAGGGTAGTACAAAGAGTCTCACAAAATTGTCTGTTTGTTTTTGAAGCATAATAGCAGCAGGAAGTTCAAGACTCGCAACTCTTTTCGCCTCGTTGATTTCTCTTTCGACCTCGCGATTCTAACGTAGTGTAAGTAACAAAACACATTCTCGTCCATTAAGTCACATTTTGGTTACACTACATCACTCATGTTACATTTTCATCGTAGGTCTCGACTCTCGTAAGGATTTTGTAAGTTCAAGCTACTCGACCTCTCGTCAGCCTCCTTTCTTTGCTGTTACCTCGACTAGCCATCCTCCAAATCATCATCGATCATTCACTCTATAATCTTTCATTGTGAGTAGAGCTTCTCCTTAGTTCTTTTTGTCTTCTTTTACTTTCAAATACGAAATATAAACTAGACTATCATGTATGTCAAGATTAAAAAGATAAATCCAACATAATGCTAGTACATGACTTGTAAACTAAAAACTTAAGAATCCATCAAGCTGATTTTAACGAGAATGTTTGAGTAAGATAATGTTTATATCATGACCTTTAGAAATACAACATGCATGTGGAAGGGTCTGGTCTGAGGTGATTAATTATACAACATAATGACATGAACTAAATCGATTTAAATATACTAGATATCATCAAATAGTGTTATTTTTAGTTAATTTAAATTTTTACGTTAACTAATGTATAAAACACTATACAAAAATATACTAAACTATATGGGAGGGTTAGTTTAAACTGACAAAGTGCATGAGGTTGCTACTTTTAAAACAAACTATGAACTAAACCAATTATGATGTTAAAATATTACCAAATCCGATTACTTACTGATTCTTTTTAAGTGATAAACAAGTTATAAGAGTTTACTACTTCATTATAAACGACTTAAGCATCTGACTCAAAATTTGTCTTGCAAAATTATATATACTGTCTAATTTTGATAAATGAACCTTAATGAGATAATTAACTAATATATATACTTTAAATAAAAATGCACAACCATAAACCAGTACTCATAAAGTAGTACTTAACCAAATGGGATGGTTTTTAGGCGGGTCACTTTATATTCGTGTGGTTGCTGGATTTTCTGAAAGTGCATGTACCAAGGGTCATGTATCGAAAGGATCCTGCCACCCGATCGACCTACCTGGCCGTTTCATTTTGGTGACCAAGAATGACTTGGTTAAAAATAAAGAATTTAACGAACATTTGAACCTAAATTTTTATAGGGCATATTACTCTTTCGGACTAGTTGCTTGTTTCGCCATCATACTAAATTACCTCTTCGGCTAAGGTGAGTTCTCATCCCTTTTGTTTAAATCTTTTTGGTATGAGAATACACATATATAATCACAAGTCTTTTTTTTATGTATGCTTATGTACTTTTATGGTTGCCTTATTTAAAATCCCCTGAGAACTTGAATCGAAAAACAGCAACGTGAATAATACAAATAGTACTATTTGGGTTGACACCCCTATCCGGCATAGTCGCGCTATGGCACAACGGATATATAATATTTGAATATGAGCGTAGTGTAATTGGCATAAGCACTACAAGAGGGGTAAAATTATTATTGTTAAGGTATCGATTCAAGGCATGAGCATTACATGGTTATTTTACTTAATTTTGTGATACTGTATTCGTACATTATCATTTATATAAATCTTGTGATTCACGGTTATTTCGGTATAAACCCATGAGCTCACCAACATTATGTTGACGTATTTTATATGTGTATTCTCAGGTAATTGAGCTCTGTTGATTAATTGCTAGATGCACAATGTGGAAGTCACAATTTGCATAATGTGAACTCATACCACAATGGTTAACAATGGTTGCTTGATTTTAATAATATTTATTAAACGTCTCATTTAGAGGTCGTTTACCTGCAAATTGTGTTATAATCATTTTGTAGAACATTTCGCCATTTTGGGGTGTGACACACAAGGTGACAAAGGTACATCCAACGATCATGCTTGAAGCAGTAGCTTCGTACGATTTGTGGATTTGGCATGCTTACTTTGACCCTGCAAGTTTGAACAACGACATCAACGTCCTTAATGAATCAGATTTGTTCAAAGATTTGCTCCAAGATAGGGCTCCTGCACTCCAATATACTACTAACGGTGAAGAGTTTACCAAAGGATATTACCTAACTGACGGTATTTATCCTGATTGGGGGACACTAGTCAAGTCTTTTAAATGCCCGATGGATCCAAAGACTGGTAAGTTCAAGCGCTATCAAGAGGCTGCAAGAAAGGATGTCAAATGAGCTTTCGGGTGCTTCAAGGTCGTTGGGCAATCCTTAAACATAATTCCCGTCCGTTTTCGGTGAACAAAATAAAACGTATTATGTATGCTTGTGTCATTCTACACAACATGATTGTTTAAGACAACGGTAGCGCAATATCCGACTTTGCGGAAGATTATTTTTCAGATCCAACTAATGTGCGTTTCATGGGATGAAAGGGTTGCAACGCAAATGTGGGTCTTCGCGAAGTTACGTGATAGAAGGACGCACCATCGACTTCGCAATGCCCAATAGAACATGTTTGAAACCTCTCGGAAAATCACCGTCAACGTTGGTGATGTTTTATTAATGTTTTTATTACGTCTAGGATCATAACTTTTTAAATAAATGTTGTAATGTGTTATTAATAATAAAAGTATTTTTGTTTGAATGGTGTTTTTTAAATAAATGTTGTAATGTGTTATTAATAATAAAAGTATTTTATTTGTACGGTTTTTTTTTGGTATAAAAACAAAATAAAATAAATGATAATGTGGTGAAAAAGTTCTGAAGAAGCTGTCTTATAGACAGTGATAGTCCTGAGAAGAGTCTTAGATTATGTTAAAAATATAAAATAGTGCTTAGTTGTATTTAAAAACAATGTACTTTTGTGTATTAATTGTAAGGTTGAGGGGGAGCTTGTGTAAAATGCTTAGTGTATAAATACCCCTCAAGCCTTCAATCCTTGTAACACTTTGAAAGCTTTTCTCACACTTTTGATCAATATATAAAATCAGATCTTCCACACACACACCTTTCTCTCTCAAGAACACACACTTACACACGCATTCCACCATTGTTGAATACCTATCTTCCGCATCAAAACACGAATTAATTGTAATTTCACATGTGGTATCAGAGCAAAACAACAATCTGTTGAAGATCCAGAAAAATTTCAAACAGATTTGTGCTAGTTTTGTTCAAATTAGAGAATTTGTTTTTATAACTAAAACTGTCTCTGTACTTCATCATTTCACCATCAATTTTCATTCAATTTTCCTGTTTTTGTTCACAAATACATTCTAATTCACCTCTAAAAACATCCTGTTAAATTTCAGATTCCAATTCACAGTTTTGAGTATAATCCGAAATTTGTGGAAAGTTGACTAGATTTTGATTTTCGAGTTTGAGTTGATTTGAGCTATGAATTTGTTGCTAGGGTTGTGCGCGATCGAATTTTGATCATTTCTGTGTTTGAATCAAGTTGTAATTCTCAAATTAAGTGAGAAAAGAGCAAAATAGTGATTTAGTCGACTATTTTAACGTTTCTTGTGTTCTTGAAGATAATATATTAAGACGATCTCCAAATAGATATTCTTCAATAATTGTCTCTAAGACGATCTCCCAAGATCGTCCTAGTGTTTTTCTGAATCGTCCTAGCATTCTGATTCTGTATGAACTGTGTGCGGTGATTTGAACAAATTGAAGTTGTTGTGATTGGGAATCACACACTTCTTTGGGTAACTAATCTCTTTGAGATTGGTTTTGCTCAACAATTATGAAGTAATACCGTTATTCTGTCCAAATTTCCTGATTTTCTACACTTAGAATAATTTTCACCCAAGTTTTCCAGGACGATCTTCCCCAAGACCGTCTTACCTTTCTTAAACAAGTTTTCCAAGACGATCTCCTCCAAGACCGTACTAACTTTCTTTCTTCCATACTTAGAAAATTTTCAAGTCATTTGTCAAGACGATCTTCTTTAAAACCGTCCTACTTTTCTTTCTTTAGGACGATCTCCTCAATAATCGTTCAGGTTCCAATTTCATTTTCTTAAGACGATCTCATCAAGATCGTTTTGCCTTCCAAAAATAAAAAACAACAAAAACAATTTTCAAATCTTTGTTCGTTCATTTCAATGTCAACAACCAACATTGATCCAATGTTGTCAATCATCAGGCCCCCAATTATTCATAAAGATTCTTTTGTCAAGTGGCAAAATGAATTCGTGGATTTTCTTGATACCAAACCAAATGGTGTCTTCATTAGAGAATCAATTCTTGAAGGTCCAATTCAGTTCAAAGATCCCAATGGAGTTCTTCTTCCAACTAAGAAAATGCTGATGTTCAAAAAGCAAGAATTCAAGCTGACAAGCAAGCTAAATCCTATATCTATCAATCTCTTCCTGATGAGATTTTCTCTGTTAATCATGATCATAATGCCAAAGAGATATGGGATGATTTAACAAAGTTTGCTGATTCTGAAGATTTCACATGCTTGATGACATCAACAACCACTTCTTCACAAACTACTTCACAAGCAACAACAAGTGTGGTAGAATTCATTTCCAAAGATGATTTCTTGTGTAACAACCCTCAATTTCCAATTAGGACTATTTACTTATACTTATCTAGGTATCGATCCGTAGAGGTTTATTAAGAGAAATGCCTTAGAAATATCATAGATGACTAGCTATCTTAGAAATGCCACAAACAATAACTATAATCATTCAAAACAACCTCAAGCTAATTACTTCCAATTGAACTTGATGAAATGCCAACGAACCAAAAAGTTTCATTCGAGAAGTTAAGTTGCAAAAAAATATTTGTACAAGACTCACAAGTTGTGATAACAATCAAGAAATCCTTATAGATGTCCAACCATTTAAACATCAAGAGAATCTAAGTATATGCAAACACAAATATATATATATATATGATGACCATCTAAAAATATATTTATAAGCTAATATGCATTTAAAAGTGTTGAATAATAATAAGTATATATATATATCTTAAACAAAGAGTCAATTAACAAATTAAAACACAAATATATATGAACACATACACATCTATACGGCCATATATATACATATTTATATAATCACACAAGTCTTTTAAAAGACTACTAACTAGTTAACCTAAAAGTCCATACATGCACCCATACTTACAACACATACACATACACATATACACTTACATTATACCTTTAAAATTCAAAAATCCCCTCTATTTTTCCTTAACCAAAACCGGCCCCCATATCCCAAAACCCTTTACCCAATCAAAAATCAACTACATCACTTATTCTTACACTCCCAATACACCCCTTCACACCTTTCACTCCACCATCACTCCTTTCACACTTCCAACACACACTCCATCCCATTTCTCTCTCTCTTTTCCTCTCAAATTTTCTGCACTTTTCTCTCCTTCTCTTCTTCTCATTTTCGATTCTTACAACACAAATTAGAGCTCAAAAATTTTAAGTGAATCAACTATAATAATAAGGGTTCATGCTAGATCATTCAAGGGTGTGTTAAAGCAAGCTAAGGAGTCCATTTTGGGGTCATATGGTCGTGGGTTTGGCTGTCCAAAATAGCCTCCATTTCGAGTTCATCAAGGGTATAACTCATTATCTCTTTATTTAATATATCTTGTTTTTGTACATACTAAAAGATCTTAATCAAAGACCATGTTTTTCTTTGATTTTCTTCTTGAAAATACACTTGATGAAGACAAGTTGATAGAATCTTCTTCCTCATGCTCATGCCTGTTGAAATCTAGAAGAAAGATTCAAGGATTCAACTAGTTTAAGACCCAAAGGTGTTGTCATAGATTAAATAGATTTTAAAGTGATTTTTCCTTTGAAATATGGTCATATTTTTATAAATTTTGATGAATATATTTCTAGACTTTTTCATAAAAATATGTTTTTAAGTTGTTGAATTGAAGATGGATAAAGATTTGTTGTTAAAATGATGAGATGATTACATGCATGCTTAGATTTGTACTAGTTTGAGTTGTTTTGATTTGGGATTTGAGATGAGTCTTTAATTAATGATTTCATATATATTTTGATGTTAAAATACATGTTAATAATCTAGGATTTATGAAATTAGTACAAGAAATAAGGACTTTATAAGAATTCAAGACAAAACAGAGCATGAAAATCACTAACCGAAATCACAAGAACACAAATATAAATTCATCACTTTCATCACATGATTTTTCCATAAAGTATGAAATAAAATCTGGATAAAACACTAATGAAAGATTAAGAGGTGAATTAGGATGAACAAAATGTATTGGGTTTGCCAAAATAAGTATTGGGTGAAGCCATAAAGTAAAGGCATGCATTGGGCAAACAAAGTAAGCTGACAGGATCCATCTTCTGTCTTTGAACGGGAAATCGGGGCATGTGAGGGAATTTTCAAGCAAAACTTTCAAAATAAAAGTTTTAGACAAATGAGTTAAGATTAACCTCCAACCGGAATTACTCAAAACAACTGAACAGAACGAAAGATATGAATTTTCTACTGAAATTGGTCAAAGCTGTTATTTTCTCTGAATATTTTATGAACTTTGACAATTTTTATCTCCTAAACCAAAAGGTTCCAGGAGGTCATACTTGGTGGAAAGTAATTTCAATGTGTTTTGAACTTAAAATAAAATCATGGGATTTTTCTAACAATCAGAACATCAAGAACTGTTATAAAACTTCTGATGTCGCAAGCAGTGCCCATTCGGGACAGTTTGTGTTTCTATAATTTTTAAGGACACCAAACATCATCTAAAAATTCACCAAAAATTCACAAAAATACTAGATACATATAAGTCACTGTGTAAAAATCATGAAGGTCAAAATAATTCGGCTTGACCCGATTATAGTAGCCAACATTTCATAAAAATGTGAAGTAAAAACAGAAAATTTTGAAGGAAGCTAATCATTAGTGTAATGGGCTAAAAGATGCACTAAAGACCATAATGGGCTAACCCGACCCAAATACTAAACCCATAGAACCATAAATCAGTAGGCCCACTTGGCCCAACAAACTATAAAGTCCAATAACCAATATAACCCATTAAGCACATAACCCAAATAAGGTTAAGCCCAATAACTAGATTAAGCCCAAGTCACTTAAAAACCCATCACATTTTGGCCCAATTGATAATGGCCCATTACACTTAAACGAATTTCATGAGATAAGTGTAATCAAAATAAAACAAAGATAATTAAGTGAGATAGGCATAAGTAATTATGTTAACCAAGCTATATATTGATATCACAAATGCTAATTCGCGCTAAAATCGGTTACACAACAAATGATGAATAAGGATAACATAACTTAATATGATATTTCTATATGATAACCTAAGATGCCAAGTGAAACTACAAATGAAGCCAAGTTACCAAAAATCTAACAACTTATAACTACGCATGTAATTAAAGTAACCTTTTACACCATCAATCTCTACAACCAAAACAATGCGAATGTTAGCAATATACTTGGATTCCACAATCGATAGCAACATAATGAAAGTGGCATTTCTAAGTGATGGCTTAAAATAGGAACTTACGTGTATTAGTCCTATCGTAGGGATAGTCTTGGCTTTGAAATGTGATTGAGAAACGTGACGGATGTATGATGGAGCGATTGATGGGAAGTACCCATTTTGGATAAGTGAATATAATATGCGGCATATGAAGGTGAGTCATAGCCCCCTTTCAAACTATTTTATGTGTTTAACTATCGGGGTGAAAAGCATGATATGTAAATGAAAATTGCTTTTATATACATATATATATGAAATGATTTTTGATAATATGATTATGAAATGAAATTGTTTCGTATGTTCAATGTGATAAATGCTTCATGATGAGCTTGAGTTCTGTCAACCCGTTTTCTTTCGGTACACTACTATTTACTCCGAAAGTGGAGGCTTGTAGTTACAGAGTTGCGCAACTAGGATTCGTCTACCCACCCAACGTGTAACGGTGGGATGTTTGGTTGCCTTTGTGACGGCCATCATTCCCAGTCCGACCACGCGGTGTTCTAGCTACCTTATATTTAAATAGTCGTCTCCATGGCACGACCCTATTATTATTAATACGGCACTTGATTGACAGTTTGTGCCATGAAATGAATTTTATATATATTGTTGGACTTGATAAAATGGTAGTAGTAGTGGCTCAAGCATTTACTCATCAAAATTATGTAAATTATGCCTTTGTGGCTAAATGAAATTGATATTGAATTATGCCCTTGTGGCTAAGTGAAATTGAGATTAATATTGTTGATAATTGGAAATTGTTTGAACATACGGATTGGGTATCCTCCCTCACATGATATCTAGAAAGACGTTGAAATTGGTGATATTGAAATGATTTTGGTAACCGAATGATTTTGGTATGATATACGATTAATCGATTTATATACTTTTTCTCTCATGATGATTTGACAAATGAGAACCTGAAATTTTACTATGGATTCTTCCAAGTCTTGATATGACATTATGGTATTTGGAAACTTGATAACATGATATGAAAATTTTGTCGATCATATGGTTTGGATATTTCGAAATGTAATAGTAATCGGTTTTCTAAGTATTAAAACGGTGATGTACCAAGATTTATATAAAAACCTATGTACTCACCAACTACGTTTTCGTAGTTGACACTTTTCTTCATGCTTTTCAGGAAATAAGCTTAAGCATTGAGGATTTATATGCTTCATGATTATTTGCATTGTACTTTGGAGTCAAAGATCAAACCTTGTGATAGGCAATGGAATCCGCCTTGATCATTGTAGTTTACTATTTCATGTGCTTGTTATTTGGTTCGTGGACTTAATATCCAAGTATGGTGGACGCATTTGTACTTGGAAATTGGTTCACATGTTTGTACATTGTAAATTATTTTTATCAAATAAAGCTATGGTGAATGTTATTTATAATCCTTTGTTTTGAATACTCGACTTTTTGTACATCTCATTGTTCCGCTTTAGTTGGGGTGTTACATCTTGTCTGTCCAAACAACTGCTGATACTTTGACAAAGGAAGATCTTACTTTGAAAAACAGTGAAAATCGCTAAACAAGAGTTTGATAAAATCAATGAAAAATTTTCTTTGTTTTATAGATTTCTGATTTAAACAGTACTTGTTTTCTCAAAGGAGTTGAAATTGAGACTCTTCAAAAACAAGTTGTCGATTTGAAAGCAAACATCTTTGTTTTATCAAGAAAAAATCTAAAATTGAACAAAATCCTCTTTTGAATTTCACTGCTTTTTACAATAAATCAAAGATTGATAGATCAGAACTTCTTCTTGGGTTGGGTTATGAGAATCCAGCACACTTGAAAAAAGTCCAAAAAGAAGACCTTGGTCCACTTTATGATGAAAAGTTTCTTAGACTTGGCATGATTCAAGATTTCATCAGACCATCTAAGGATGATTTTGAGTCAAATGATGTTGAAAGACCAAAACCAAATCAGATTAATATTGATTATGTTGCTATTAATGACACTTACAAGAGAACTCATAAAAGATCCATCTAAGAGTTAGAAGAAATAGACAGCATTTCAATTCTTGAAAATGATTCTCAAAAAGATTGTTTAAAACAAGTTTCCCAAAGATTTTACATTCCAACTACCATATTGGAAAAGAAAATTGAAGGTTTAAACAAAAAATTGAGTCTCAACAACAAGTCATTGAACATCTGAAAACTTAAGATCATTCTCCAAAGGTAAGTGAGACCACCCCTACCAAAATGTTGGATGATCTAACTTCTGTTGATTGCTCCACTCCATCCAATGGGAGTGAGAATTCAAACAAAGATAAGCAGGTTGATAGCATCTCTCCTCAAGAGATTCATGATTTGTCCACCTCAATGCTATCATCATTCTTCCAGATTGAAGAGAAAGTTCAAGCCCTGAAAGCTAAACATTGTGCTTCTGTCAAGAAGATACTTTCTTTTGATACCCCTGTCATAACCCTTGTTGACCAAATAAAAGTGAACTTAGAGCACAAGATTGAGATTCCTAAAGATTTTAAGGCTAAAGCAAAAGCATCAGTTGATAAGTTCACTAACAAAACTGTTTTCAACCCAGAAGTTCAAACAAAAGATGTAAAGTCTACTTAACCAGATTTTTCTGTTGAAGAATTTGATAAGTTTTTGGAAACTGATCATGTTTTTGCACCAGAAGTTGAAAAAGAACTTGCAAAACTATCACCCAAAAAGCCTAAAATTGAACCAAAGAAGGAATCTAAGTCTAAGATTGCTCCAACTTCATTTTATTCACCCAAAGGTCAGCATGCTGTAGCTGTCAAAGGTAAAAAGACCATTCCTACTACCTCAAAGTTCAAGATTGATATTTCATCGCTTAGATCTAGCCGGCGGTGGTATTTCGAGTTCAAATGTCAAGATTTAGGGTTTTTATTTTCGGTCATAAAATCACTAAAAGGGACTTGATTCACGAAATGGATAAAGAAATGGAACGTTAAAACTTGTAAATCGGGCATATAGGAATCTATTGTTACCAATTTCATGAGTTTTGATGTTCAAAACACTGGATTGATTTTTGGAGAAGATGAACAGCCATATGCATGTTCTTGAACCATATGCGTGTTCTTCATCTGTGTGTTCTTGTGAACCCAGATCTTCAAAATCAAACATATCCAGAATTTGCGTGTTTATGATGACGTCATCACAAGAAACACACATTTGACCAGTCAACTCTCCCTTTGCGAGTTCTTGTGCTAAATTCACCCATTTGCGTGTTTTGTCATCATTTACGTGTTTTAGGGCATATGCGTGTTTTCATGACTTACAAAATTTTTGATGATAAAATTTCAAAATAAGTAAAATATGAAACACCACTCGCATTGACTAGTCAAATCTGACACCATATGTGTGTAGTGTCACCATATGTGTGTGTATAAGGAAATTGTCGATTCTAGGACTTATAAAATTTTCAAATTGGAAAAAAAAATTTTAATGGTCAAATTAGAAATGACATATACCTTATGTTATCGTTTATCAAAACTTAAACATGTTTTGAAAAATTTTGAGAAAAATGGTCTCACTTCTTGTGAAAAACTATAAAAGTTTTAATATCGACGTGTTGTTTTGATAAACTATATAATATTTAAGCGGAATATGTAAACAAATGGTTTCTATTTCACGGAAAATAAAATAGTTTTATCATTCAACGTATATGTCATTGTTTAAAGTGGATAACACTTTCAGAGCCGATGAAACTATGAGTTTTAAGGGCTTAGAAATTGATTCAGAACTTTAAGATTTGACGATAGCTATCAATAATTAAAATTGATAACACTTTCGGAGCCGATGAAACAAAGAGTTTCAAGGGCTTAGAAAATCATTGAGAATTTTTATTTTTACATTGATTGTCGATAGTTAAGGTGGATAACATTCTCAGAGCCGATAGAACTAAGAGTTCTAGGGGATTAGAAAATGTTTTAGAACCTTAAAGATTGACATTATAGGTCGATAGTTAAAGTTGATAACATCTCTGGAGCCGATGAAATAAAGAGGTTTCAGGGCTTAGGAAATGATTAAGAGCTTTAAAGTTCGACTATAAATCACTGGTTAAGTTTTGGGGGTTGAGGTTTCTGGTTGTGCGTTTTCATGAACTTTGTGTGTTCTCATGTCCCAGA
This sequence comes from Erigeron canadensis, assembly GCF_010389155.1. Classification (NCBI taxonomy): domain Eukaryota; kingdom Viridiplantae; phylum Streptophyta; class Magnoliopsida; order Asterales; family Asteraceae; genus Erigeron; species Erigeron canadensis. The sequence goes on from NC_057765.1 coordinate 17,030,775, forward strand.
TACTTCCTAATCAAACTTTCCAGTCCTTGCATGTTGTGACAATGTTATCACAATGATCATGCAAGAAGAGATGCTGATCTCATATGATACTGTCATCTGAGGTCTGCTGAGCTGCATAACAAGATCAGAAATCTTGAATCTTAGGGGGAGAAGTCTGGATGCAAGGATGATACTCTCAAACATCATCGAAGATATGATGAGGATGAAGATCAAAGCAGTTGCAGACACTAGGAGGAGATTCAGAGATTTCCGGCATCTGATGTTTATGCAGCTCAGGGAGAGCAATGAAAGCAGGGTCAACTTGATCAAGCTAATGCTTCTTCATCTTATCCACCGGCCGCAAAAGATGTGGTTGGTGTCCGGGAACAACCAACTCTTATGGGAAAAGTTGGTATTCAGTTCAGGTCAACTACTGAGCAAAAAGTAGTTCCTTAAACAAGTACGAGCAGGGACTCTATCTTGACTAGAACAATCTGTAGTTCCTCCAGTTGTAGAGTCAAGCGCAGAAGTAAGGGTTCCTGCAGGAGGTGAGCGAGTTACGTTTCCTCCAGCATTTGAGCCAAGTACTTCAATAATAGTACCTTAGACTGAAGTTCTTGAAGAGGGTTTTTGGCCACACTTAGGATGACAAACGAAGACTTGATGGCCACATCTTGATGCTGATATAAAGGGGGAGACTGTTAGTGCATGATTCTCAGTTACATGAGCATTCTAGATATGACTGGAGGTTGTCAGTTTTTAGGAGGAAGATTAGTATTGTGGCAATGCAAGAAGTAGACATGTGTTGCTCAGTCTTCATGTGAGGCAGAGTATATGGCTGCTGGTAGCTGTTGCTCCCAGGTATTGTGGATTCAGCAACAACTTCATGACTATGGTATGGATTTTCTTGATACTCCTATTAGAATAGACAATAAGTCAGCTATAGACATTACAAATAACCCTGTCATGCATAAGGTCACCAAGCATATTGATATTAGACACCATTTCTTGCGTGATTGTGCCCAAAAGAAGTTAATTCATTTGGAAAAGGTTATAACCGATGATAATTTAGCCAATTTGTATACCAAAGCATTTGATAAGACTTGATTTGAGAATTTAATTCTTCTCAATGGGATAAAGAATGCTGGTTCATATTAAATCTCTCAAAGAACTAATTTTGTAAGTTTGTGTCTGTAAATAGCTAGAGTCATAAAAATAAAAGAAGAGTTCTTAGTGTCATAAAAACCATAAAATGTAAAAAATGAGAAAATGAAAAAAAATATATGGGAGAGATTTAAGTTGGTGATGCCAGATGATTAGACGTGAGGATACTTAGCTTTTAAGTCTGCTTAATCGTAATATAACTGCTTAGTTTAGTGATTACAATTTGGGATATATTGGTAGACACAAAGTAGCAAGGTTTCCTTAATCTGAACTTAATTTATACAATGTTCTTGTGGGAAACATATTCAGATATATGGCTTAGAATGCTTGCTTTTCAGTAATGAATTGATCTAGTCGTTAAATTTTGTGAAAGATCTATCATTACTATAGGATTTGCTCAATGTATAGGCAAAAACCTCTACAACTCATGAGTATGAAAGTTAAATGTGATATTGTTTATGCAAATGAAATGAATGTTAATTAAGAGGCTAATGTGGTCTTTGAGATTCGGACAAGTATGTCCTTGGGGTGTCTTTGTATACCTAGCCTACCTAAAGCTTCCAACTTGGGATAGGTTGTTAGAAAGTTCATTACATGGGTCTCATAGAAAATCACGGGTTCCTTATAAATAATGAAACGCAAAAGCAAATAATGTTAAATCACAATGTGATTAAATTTTGTTATCTAAAAAGTGTCTCATGATTTGTTTAAGGATGTTTTTGAATATATATTGAATATTTGTTCTCTTAGTGCTTGTATCGATTACGGAAGTATATCTGAATGTGGGTCACATAAGTTCGCAAACTATTCAGTGACATATTAGGCTACTCGGGTTACATGGTGACTATCCTTGGCCAGGGTATGTTGAAAATGTCACAACTCAAAGGAAACTGGAAGTACCGAGTGTTTAAGAGGACAAATATACCGGTAATCGTGGTTGGGTCACTATTCATAATTAATAATAAGAGAATTATTTCTCACCCGCAGGCTGATGTAAATGCTAATCTGATCTAATCTGCAGAAACTTAGAATTTCTTGTAAATAAATAAATGTTAGGTCGAAAATCGACCAAGTATAATTTGTTCAGAAATATTGAAGTTCAGAGAAGATACTTGTACAGAAATTCTGAGACATCTCTCAGAATTAGTTCTCTGAAGCTTCACCTCAGATCAAGATGGATGTAAGTGTGTGTGTTCTTGGTATGTTTAGTGTGTGTATTGAGAGAGAGTATGTGTGTGTGTGTTTTAGATGGACAGAGGTGTAAGGAAATTATGAAGGTTGTTATTGAAATAGTTATATGTACATGTATATATATGATGCCTAAGGAATGAGGAGTATTTATACTATAAGTCCTTACACATGCTAAACTTTATATTTAGCTCCTCATCCTTAGTTATCATATATCTATGATTTAACAACAAGTAAGTCCACACTCTTAATTACAATTTATCACTATTTTTGGATTTCTAACATTCTCCCCTTAGTGATATATTGTAATAAATACGTATTATTTTGTCTTGTAGGAATGAAATTGATGAGCCCGGTGGTAAAGACAACTAGTATGATGAAACAAGTCTTCAAAGCTTTCTCATTGTCTTTGGAGAGCTTGAATCAATCTCGGTCTTGGACTTCTTGAAGTTAAAACATAAGGTAATTCTCAATGTTCTTAATTGAACAGAGAATAAAAAGTGTGTCTTGAATCTTTGAAAATTATTGAACCAAGAATCAGAGTTGTCTTTTGAAATGCGGAAGATATAAACTTGGCATTGGTTCTTCAATCTTCGATTCTTGAGTGAAAATTGTTTTCTTGGAATAAAGTATCAAAAACTTGTACTCTCCCCCTTGATGTATGCATAGGAACATTCTTCAATAAGTGTAAATAAATAACTTGAAGATCTTGAATGAAATATGTTGATGAAGACTCTTTTGAAGCTTCACTTCTTGGTCTTGAATCTTCCAATCAATTTTCAAGTTTCCGTAGTCTTGATCTTTGTTACATTTAATCTTGAACACTTTGGAGAGTAAATATTTGAATGAAATTTGGATAAATCTCTTATGAAATGATCATGCTCCCCCTCAATTTATGATAAACATTTTGGAGCATATTTGAACATTTGTTCCATCTTGAGATAATATCCTCTCATCATTGATCTTATTCTTATCTTTGTAATCATCTTGTTTTTCTTTTCAAGTCAAGAACTTAGTTGACTAAAATCCAGTGAAAATCTGAGCTCAATTGACTGAAATTTCATTAATTGCAAGTTTTTCCATTAATCCCATACATCCTTAACTCTAAATATTCTCTCTTATCTTCATCCCTAACCTCATTACACTTATTACAGCACAAATCAAGCTAAAAAATATTTTCTCTCAATCAATCATAATCGTTTTCTCCCCTCATAATGACAAAGTTGGGAACCAATGTCATTATGCAAACATTGATTGATTAAATACTAAAAGAAATAACATAAGTTAAAACGAGAATTGCCTGGAGAAATATCAAGCATCAACTCATCAACCCAAACCATTAGCCCATCCCAAAGAATCCTAAGGGTAACTAAAATGTAAGGTTGAAGTTATTGATACAAACGTTACAGAATGGTGTTGGTGGTTTTTCTGTTTGTGAGAAGAGAAATGGAAAAACCGGATAAGAATGATCCGTTAACATGTTCAAAAAAAGAAAAGATTAATGAAATGACCGATAGAAATGTATCACATTTTTTGGATTTCTTATGTATCTTTGAGACATGCACAAAGCAATGTTCTAACATAGTTTATTCTCGCGGCTTTTCAACCACGAGATTGCTTCAAAGAATATAAATCATGGTCAGTGTCACCAAGGCGTTCGATAACCATAATCTATTATCCTTAAAGACTTTTAGGTAATAACCGAGGTCACTATTAGACTTCTCGTTCACTCGATAATCACATAAATGCAATTATGAGACCTACTTTTAATGTTGGAAAAGATGTTAGCATTGGTAGGATTTCCTTTTGATCATCGTGGAATATCAATTAAGATATCACTACAAATGTTCCGGCTATATCACATATATAAGCAATAATATCACAAAGATATGACTCGAATGTGTCTTAAGAAAATGAAAATGATCAAATGAATGTCAAGCACGATAGCTCTAGACACAATGTGATCAAATGAAGTCGGGGGCTGGAGCAAAGTTTTTCCCTTTTTCAATATCAACATCTTCCAAATTAAGAGTCAATAGAAATTTGAAAATCTCCGTGAGAAATAAAACAAGTATTTGTTAAGAAACACTTGAGTGGTTAGGTAAAGATGTGCATCGCTTCACTGGGTCCATGAAGTCTTTATCAAGATATCAACAAATGACATCTGATAGAAATGTGTCTTACCCGGCGATTTTAGAAATTTAGGGAAGGGTATCATTTCTTTTAACCTTTTTCTCACAACATGTCACCATAAGCTCTCACTTTTCGATTTTACTCCCTCCAACCTATTTGCACGAAATCATCATCACTCAAAATACCCTCACAATCTAATGAAAGAATTGAATACTCCGGGGTTAGAACTCATCGGTGATGATGAAGTTCATGGATTGAACGAATCGCTCAAGTGCAACCTAATAACGAACTTTAATTGATGAAAAGTCATTTGAAAATCATCAAACGTGTGTGTGAAAAGAATTGAAAACACATTTGAAGTTTTGAAATTTTTGATATCACAAACTCCCCTTAATCTATTCAAAGGTGTATCAAAATGTTTTTCATAGAAAGGTAGAGCAAAAATTGGTTTTTGTGAAATCAAAAAAATTTTTTGTTGTGATATATACAAAAAAATTTGAGAGTCTAAAGTGAACAACAAAAAAATTTTTGGAAACATAAAAATTTTGCTTCAACAACAATGTTTATAGTAAAAATACTAGGGAGTACACAAAGGCGTTCGATCCTTCGCATCTTACATCAACAAGTTGGATGCAAAATAAAACACTTAAGCACATTTAACTTAATCAAGTGTTCAAGATGAGATAACTAGGGAGTACACAAAGGCGTTCAATCCTTCGGTTTGTGAGTCCACCTACACAAGATGTTAATCAAGTATTTTAAGAAAGTTATATCAAGTAACCCGACTGGCAAGTGATTCTAATCTAGATGAAGACTAGTTCAGAATCACGATCCAGATGATGGATATGAACAAGTAAGATAATTAAGAACAATTGCTTGAAACTATATAAATACTAAGTATAATCAAGTATTATGGCAATGAGTCAAGATGTATTTTTCCAAGTATTTTATTTATTGCTATAAACAAAATACAAAAGTTGTTGCGGAACAAAGATAATCACACTTGTGAAAATATCTAAACAACCTAGAAATACAAATGATCTAATCAACGAGGAGTTACTCGTAAGAATACTTAGAGTAAGTATCACACGTTGCAAATGCCAAAGTTCCAAGCATTTTTACAAGTGTGAGAAGTCTTATATTTATAGGCAAACATGTCTTGATGACATGGCAAATGCCGTACAAATATGGTTAGGTGCATTTATGGATTTGTTGGACAAATCCATAACATGTTTGTTTAAGGTAAAGTATGTAAGTGTCTTTGATGTGACTTGACATACTTTATTTCCAACCTTTTGCCGAAACTATCCCAATCCCTGATATAAAGTTATTAACCGGGTAAAAGTAGTTTAAAGCCTGCAAATAGACTTTCTCGTAATCAGTGTAAAAGTGTTGTAAATACTTTTATACTAAGCCTCTTCAGTTTCGCCTTCAGATAAGATCTTCTCTGAGCTTTGCTTCTGAAATGATCTTCTTCTTCAGTCTTCAGTCTTTGACTTCAGTCTGAACGTCTTCAGTGTTGGTTGATTCCGAAACTGAAGTGAAGCTTCAGTGAGCTTTATTCTGAATGACTTCAGAATCCTGAGCAAGCTTCATTCACTAAACTTCAACTATTTTGAACAAATCGTACTTAGTCGATTTTCGACCTAACAAATTCCCCCTATTTGTTCTAAAATAGTGCATGCATTTTAGACTTCTATCTATACAAGTTTGTAAGTCTAAAAATGCAAGTTTTTGTTTAAGTTGTAAAATTTTCTAAGGACATCTTATAGATCATTGATGCCTAAGAAAGTTTTCTTGTTGTTTTTCTAACTTAAACTATTTCCTATCAACTTGCTGTAACTTGCAACTATATAAATGATACTGAGATGAGTTCAGTTACAAGTACACGATAAAATGAGAGATATTTACAAGTACAAATACTTACAATGTAAGCAAGCTACTTCTTTGCAGGCCTTGAGCCAGAAGGTGCATCAGTAGCCTTCCTCTTGGGCGAACCAATCTTGCCAAACAACCTTCCTTCCATCTCCACCTTGGCTTTCATCTTTTGTTGAATTCTTGACATCTAAGCGCCAATCAGGTGAGACTTTGGCTTCCCTTCAGAGCATGTATCATCTCTCTATGCTTAGAGATCCCAAACTCATTCACAGAAACTTGCTTATATTCTTCTTCTGCCGTTCCTTTTCTCCTTACAATCAAATCAAACAACTTCAAACCATCTTCTTTGACAACCTCAACATCCAGAATCTTTGCAGGATTAGACCTGTGTTTCATATAATACTCATATTGATCTTTCTCATGTTTATTCTGAATCTGAACAGTGTCTTCAGAAATTGGTATAAAGGTCGAAAGGTCAGAATCACGAGCATGTTTCCTTGATGATCTTGGGCCAATAAGCTTTGGCTTCTTGGGTGGCTTGTTCAGTTGCTTCTCCACTTTCTGAACTTCAGCTAGAATTTCCTTCTTCTTTATCTCCATCTCACTCATTCGATTTTTGACCAAGTCCTCAATGGACATCTTAAATGTGAGACTTTCTAGCTTTTGTTCCAGAGGTGAGTAATTCTTCCCACACTCATATTCTTCCATCTCTGCCAAGGCTTTAGGCACTCTTGGATCATTCTTGATCTTCAGATATCTTTCCAGTGAAAGACCAAGAGCTGCAACATCCAAATGATCTAGGGTCCCCATCTTCAGATGTTGTTCCCTTTCTTGTCTTCTGTTATCCCTCCACATAACAAATTGGTTGGAGGCTTGTTTCTGCAAGGCCTCTAACTTTTTGTTGTCTGCGTCAAGATTATGTAGAGGGTAGCCTTGTTCATCAACCACAAGTCCAGAATTCTTGGACTTGGGTTCTTCAACCATCTGGGCCTTGCCCTTATCCTTCTTTCCAGCTTCCTTATCTTTCTTCTCAGATGGTTGTTCCCCCTGAGCATGTGCAGATGCACTTGCTTTAGTCTCAGCACTCTTCTTTGTCTTTTCAATCATTTCCTGAGTGCTAGACAATAGACCAATTCCCCCTTTGGGGACCTCTGCAGGCATTTTTGGAATAAGCATCAATTGTGGCCTTCATGGCCTTCAGAGGTTCCCAACTCTATTGTTCTAGGCAATCAGAAATGCCTTTGCTCATGGTTGAAAATTGTGCCCTTAACCTGAAATTGGAGATAAGGAGCAACGTCTCATGTTCTTGCACATCTTTGAGCATGTTTCGATCTTCTTCAGAGAACATATCAGATGGAGGTGGGGCAACAACTTGTGGTTTCTTGAGAAAGATCAAAATTTCATCCAATTGTTTTGACTGATCCTGAATCTTTTGATCAAGGCTTAACATAGAATTGTTGACTTCAGTAACGGCTTTGTCAACCTTATCATTTGTATCTTTTGTAAGTTCAGAGACCATCAGTCTGACCTGCTCTGTAACCTTTTCTGACACTGAAACTGAAATTTGAGAGATTAATTCCTTAGAGATTACAGACTTCAGTTTCTCAGCCACATTTTCACCAACAGAAATCCCAAGTGCTTTATCATCGAAACTTGGTTTCTTCACCAACTTATTGACTTCCTTCCCGACTGCCAAGACATCTTGTTTCATCATTTCAACCGAAGAAGTCAGATTTGCAACAACAGAATTCTGAACATCCCTTTTGGTCAGTCTGAAGGCTTCACCAATAGCCCTGCTGATGTTATTACAAGCATACACCAATTCATTCAACTTCCCAGCCACCAATCCTTCATTGCCAGCAATCTTTGTAAGTTCCGTACCCATGAAGATCTGAGCACCCTTAACATCTGCCAAGGACTTGGTGTTGGCAGTCAGAGATTTTGATAAGCCCTCAACCTAAAGTAGTAGGTTTTGGACTTCGGCATGTTGTTTCTCTAACTGTGCTTCCATGCTCAGAGGAGGAGGAGGTTGAGCAGAAACAGAAGCAATAAAAGAAAGAGTACGAAGACCAGCCAGAGTTTTATCCAACATAGCATCTGAAGGACCCTCAGATTCAGTCTCAGAATGTAGTTCCTTTTCTTGTTCTTCTGGTGCATTGTAATTTCTTCTTGGTAGTACATCATGAATTTGTGGGTGAAGATGTAAGAGTTGTGGTGTGAATCTGGGAGATGTGACATATGCAGGAGTTATATTTGGTGGAAAGTAGGGGTGTTGGTGTGAAATTTGAGGAGGTTGATATGGAAGATCATCCTGCTGAAGTTGTAACATTTATTGGTTATTTGGGGGAGAAGGCATTGGGGCGTGCAAGAGGTTGAAGGTTAGCTCAGAATCCGAATGATTCTCCTCCTATAAATCCTCATCAAACTCAAAGTCAGCAAGGGAATCAAGATTCTCCTGAGTTGGCTCATCTCCTTCCCAGATATTAGCCGAAGCTGCTATCTGATCAGATATGCCCTGGTCCAGATGACTGGCATCTGAACCAGCACCTGGTTCAACATCTGCAGCAGAAGTTGCATCGTCACCAGTCCGAATAGGCTCCACCGAAGCATCTTGGCCTTCAACAGTCGATACCGGAGTTGCCTTAGTAATTCTTGTGCTGTCTCCAAGAATCTCTTCATTGGCCGTAGAGGTTGAAAGTTTAGTTTCCCTGGGTATCACCTGAGAAACATCAACAGTTTTTGCACAGAGAGAGTGTAAGATTTGTGAAGTTTCAGGGGGTGCTCGTGCAGACTCAACTTCTAATGTGTGTTGGGCTGACACACTTATATTTTCTTCACCATCTCCTCCTAAAGAAGTTTTGGAGATGGTTGCTTGTGGGTTTCCCTTTTGACCTTCTCCTGGATCTTGTTAGGAAGATACAGAAGGCTGACCTTGGGTACTAATATCCTTGGGTTGTGAGGATAGCTTAATTTTACACAGTTTTAATAAACCCTTTGGTGATCCTGAGGAGTCTTTTGGGAGATCCTCAAGTTGGTCAGTGGAAGATGTAGGTGGCGTGGTGGAAGAACTTGATTTGGATTTAAACAAGTTCAACATTTTGCCACTAGATGCACTGGTGGGTCTCACATTCTTTTGTGACCCGCCCAGTGATCTTTCTAAGCCAGCTGGTCGTGCTGTGTCAGTTTTATTTTTACCAATTACCTGAAGCATTGCAAGAGATAGCTCAGGTTCTTCCTCGGATGTGGAGAGTCTGGAGAGATCATTGCAGAATTCAGTTGCAGAGCTCTCCTTAAGATCATTAGCATATGCGTCTCCCAGAATATTGATAAAGCAGATACTTAGGAACCTTGAGAACGCAATATGCACACTTCTTTTCCTTTTCAGCTTTGACACCAACTGGGAAAACAACATTTCGGCATAATCAACATCCATTCCATGCCATAGATAATATCCCATCTCAACTTGGATCAAAGAGATCTGATCCAAACCACCATGGTTCCCACCAAGGCACTCAACAAATTGAGTCCAGAAATACCAACAACAGTTTTTAAAGCCAGACAAAAAAATGTGTCCAGAGGTTTTCAAACTTCCATCACCATCAAACATTTGGTCATGGCCAATGTTTAACAAACTTCCCTGAAGTTTGTTCCTTTTTCTCTCTTCATATATGTAGAGGATGGAGGCAGGTAGTTCAGATGTAAAGCCTCTCTGAACCCATCCAAAGTGATACCGCACTTCTTAGTTCCATTCTTAAGAGTGAAGGAGATAGATTTTTCATCTTTACTGATCTCCGCAATGTACCAGAATTCTAATAGATACCTATGATATAGATTTTGGGGATCTGCAGTCAAGGCATAATGTAAAGGACATGATTCAAGAAATATGTTTATTCTGCCCATGAGAGTTTTGGATTTGGCATTTAGAGCCGCCTTGAAATTGTTCATATTGAACCTGATGGTTTTAGGTTCAAAGTTTTCCGGTCATGATGAACTTGCCTTCACCGCCGGTTTAGGAGGAGAGAATTCAAATGCTATTAGAGATTTGGGTTCCTTTGATTGTTTAGCCATTTAAAGATTGTAAATGAAAAAGAAAGTGAAATGGATTTAGGGTTTGAGAATGTGAATTGAATTAAGGAGTTTTGAGAGAATTTTGATAGAGAGAGAATGATGATTGGGGAGTGAATGAAAAATGAAATAAATGATGGAATGATTTTAGGAAAAAGATATTTATATTTTCAAGGGAATACGAAAGGATTTCCACGAAAATAAAAATAAAAAGATTTTGAATTTCAAACCTAATAAAATTTAAGTAATATTTTATTGAAAAGTAATTTTGATCGGGTTTGAAATCCGAAAATAATTTTGGGTATACGTCCGCATTTTATGCAACAACGGCCATGACCCCACTTTTTCGAAAAGTATTCAACCATTTTTAATGCAAAAGCAATGATCATTTTTCTTTACGGCGCAAGTGGTATGACACGTCAGCAAAAAGGTATCTTTGTACAGTAGAAATCACGTGTCCACTTGCCAACCAGGTATCCACTTATATAATAAAAGGTTTTAAAGGACTTCAGATTTAATATATTTAAATTTTAAGAGAGGTTATGGAAGTGTAATCTGAACCTTCTCATTTTCTAAAGTTCTGAAGTCTTCTCATATTCTGAGTTATTTCAGACAAAATAATTTCTTAGGCAAAAATTCCCCTCAGAGAAAAATTTCCTTTATTTGTAAAATTATTTTTGTCAATTCCCCCTGAGATGCTACACAGGATTTAGCATTCCTAATTCGCTGATGAGATGTCTAAAAGTTTTAACATCCAAGGGTTTTGTCAGTGGGAATAAAATGTAACTCAATATCACCTTTAATAATATCGTCTCTGATGAAATGATACCTGAGATCAATATGTTTGGTCTTAGAGTGCATGACAGGATTGTGAGAGATTGCAATGGCGCTTGTGTTATCACAAAAGACTGGAGCCTTTGTATAAGTAACACCATAATCAGTTAGTTGGTTTTTCATCCACAAAATCTGAGCACAGCAACTGGCTGCAGAAATGTATTCTGCCTCTGCAGTGGATAGTGATACTGTAGTCTGTTTCTTGCTTGTCCAACTAACCAATTTGCCACCAAAGAAATGACAACCACCTGTGGTTCTTTTCCTATCTATCTTACAACCTGCATGGTCAGAGTCTGAATAACCCATTAGATCTAGACTTGAGCCTTTGGGATACCAAAGACCAAGTCTGGGGACACCTTTCAGGTATCGAAAAATCCTATTTACAGCTTTTAGGTGTGAATCTCTGGGATCAGATTGAAATCTTGCACAAAGTCATGTTGCAAACATTATGTCAGGTCTACTTGCAGTTAAGTACATGAGGGATCCCACCATTCCACGATAAAGTGTGGGATCCACTTGTTTTCCATGTGGTTCTGAGTCAATTGAAAGTGGTGCTGAAATAGGAGTGTCTTTGGATGAAACTGAATCAAATTCATATTTTTTTAAAAGATCTCTGACATACTTTTCTTGATTTATAAAAATACCATCTCTGGTTTGTTTTACTTGAAGACCCAGAAAGTATGTCAGTTCACCCATCATACTTATTTCATACTCAAAAGACATGATTTTAGAAAACTTATCACACATTTTATCATTTGTAGACCCAAACACAATATCATCTACATAAATTTGTACAAGCAAGATATCACCTTTTATCATGTAAAATGAATAAAGTGTTGTCTATGGTACTTCTAATAAAACCATTTTTCAGAAGATGTTTAGTAAGAGTATTATACCAGGCTCTAGGTGCTTGTCTAAGACCATACAAGCTTTGTTCAGTCTATACACCCAGTGAGATTTTTGAATCCTGGTGGTTGATAAACATACACAACTTCTTCCAATTCCCCATTCAGGAAGGCACTTTTAACATCCATCTGGTAGACTTTGAACTCATGATGAGCTGCAAATGCTAAGAAAATTCTGATAGCTTCAAGTCTGGCCACTGGTGCAAAAGTCTCATCAAAATCAACTCCTTCTTCTTGTGCATAACCCTTTGCAACAAGTCTTGTCTTGTTTCTGATTATATGGCTATCTTCATCCACTTTGTTACGAAAGACCCATCTTGTCCCAATTGGTTCTTTCTTCAGATTGCTAGGACATGGAACAAGCTCCCAAACATTGTTCCTTTCAAATTCGTTAAGCTCTTCTTTGGTTCTATCAGTGATAAGAAGTTGACATATAAGCATTGATCGTTTGTGGCTCTTCTGGTTTGAACCCCTCTACTTGGATCGCCAATCACTTGATCAATTGGATGTGAATGAGTCCATTTAGAGTAATACCAGGATGAACAATGATATCAGTGCAAGAGCTCCTCTGGTTTACTTCAAGAGATGGTTCATAATGAACTATTACAGTTTCATCATTTTCATCATCTTGTAAATCACGATTTGCATCATGAAATTCTTCATTCTGAGGTACTTCAGTAGAGACTAATATCTGAGGAGTAGCACGCACATCTGATCCAATAGTCAATTCAGAAGGTAGTTTAAAAGTGAGTGAAGGATAAAATGGGGTGTTACTTTGCTGATTTTTAATTGGTTCTGAACTGAGATGATCAGAAACATGTTCAGGTGACTGATCAGATTTATCATTGTGATCAGATTCACCAAAACTTATAGGACCTTCTGAGGGAGGTTCAGAGATTGGTTTATTAAAGATTGCAGAATTTAATTCATCAAAGGTAACATGAATTGACTCATCAACCTTTTCAAGTCTTTTGTTATAGACTCTAAAGGTAACATGAATTGACTCACGAATTGTTGAATAACCTAAGAAGTAACCTTCATCAGCTTTGGCATCAAATTTGCCTAATTTGCTAGAATCATTCAGAATGTATACTGGACATCCAAATACATGGAAATATCCAATATTAGGCTTTCTATTTCTGAGCACTTCATAGGCAGTCTTCTTATGTCTTTTGACATAAGAAGTTGCAACAGTTGCAACAGCTTCAGCCCAAAAAGACTTTGAAAGACCTGATTCATTCAACATACTTCTGGCAGCTTCTATCAGCGTACGATTTTTTCTTTCTACAACACCATTCTGTTCTGGTGTGTATGCTGAGGAAAAGTTCTGAGATATGCCAGTGTTAGTGCAGAAGGTTTCCAGAGTGGAATTTCTGAATTCAGTGCCATTGTCACTTCTGAGCTGACGAACTTTTCGCTTGTGCTTGAGTTCAATTTGTTTGATGAGGGCAATAATTTCAGCAGCAGCTTCACTTTTGCTTCTGAGGAAGATCACCTAACAATATCTTGAATATTCATCGACTACGACCAGAGTGTATTTCTTCCCAGCTCTTGTTTGAACCTTCACAGGACCAAAAAGATCCATATGAAGCATATGAAGTGGTTTAGTGATGCTGAAATTTTGCTTGGTCTTGAAGGATGCTCTCTTCTTCTTTCCCATTTCACACCCTGGACATGGCTTGTCTTTGTTGAAGGACAATGCTGGTATCCCATCTACAAGTTGTTTTCTTGACAACTTATTTATATTTTTGAAATTGAGATGGGATAACCTTTTGTGCCATAACCAGTTGGTGTCCTCATCTGCCTTTGTGTAGAAACATTGTTCAGAAGTAGCACTATTCATGTCTACTATGTAAATGTTTCCTTTTCTCGGAGCAATCATCACTACCTTCCAGTCTCTGTTGAATATGGTGCCTTGTGAAATATCAAATAGTACCTTGAGGCCATCATCACAAAGTTGACTGACACTGATCAGGTTATATTTCAAACCATTCACATATGCAACTTTTGTGAATTTAACTTGACCATTATTCACTACACCATATCCCTCAGTTTGTCCATTTTCATCATTTCCATATGTTATCGAGGGCCCCTCTTGCACCCTATATTCCTCTAGCAGGGTCTTGTGACCAGTCATGGTCCTGCCAGCAGCACTGTCAAGAAACCATGTATTCTTTTTGCGGTCACCCTGCACATACACAAAGATTAGTTCTTTTTGGGAACCCATCTCTTGATGGGTTCACTGGGTTCTCCCTTAGCAGCCTTAGATTTCTTTGGTACATATGGAACAGATGGATCAAAGGGGATGTCGGTCATGATCTCAGAAGAGATAAAAACAGTTGGTTTAATGATTTCTTCAACCTTTTTCTTCTCAGATTTTTCTTTAACTTGCTTGATTTTCTTCGAAAAAGGTTTTGGGTTTAGTTTAAGATTCAGAGGAGTGCTTTCAACATTTTTTAATCGTGCATTACAACTTTGCACTTGCCTGGCCAACAATTGAAATTGACTTTCTATCCTTAACAAAACAGACTCTTCATTACACACCTGAGCTCTACCAGAATCTGAGGTAGAGGACTCAACAGATTTATTCTTCTGACGGTTCTTAGAAACCTTAGATGAAGACTGAGGGGAAGGCTTCTTGGATTTAGCTTTCTTATCTGAAGTACTGGTCTGGCATGCTTGAGATTTTCCCTCAGGTTGTTCCTGGGCTTGTTCAGTTACAATCTTTTGTTTACCAATTTCTTTAAAAGTAATTTCAGGCCTCATTTCTTTAGGAAGGGCATCTAAATCAGTAATAATGGATGCCAGATGAAGATCACCAGACTCATAAGCTACTCTTTGCTTTGCAAAAGTATTTTTGATGGCAGCTTCAGGAAATGGTGATTTCATCCAAGATTTGATTATTTTTTGTTCTTTTTTTAAAATAATTTTTAATTCTTCCTTTTCCAATTCAAGCTTGGAAACCAGAGATTGATAACTTTTCAAAGCCAGTTGAACATCTTTTAGTTCTTTTAGCCTTGCCTGACTGGCGTTCAGTTTAGAAGAATTTATTTCAAACATTTCAGTGCTTTCTGAACGCACAGTTTCAACATATGAAATGTCACCCTCTATTAGAACTAAAAGATCCAACTTTTGTTCCTCATCTTTCTGAACGCACAGTTTCAACATATGAAAACCAAAAGCACTAACCTTCTTCATTATTATGTCCACCCATCGACCAGATTCCACATCAGCTTTCACAACATGACCTTGATCTTCACGAGCTGTAAGGTGCCCTATTGTTGCGTGGATCGTAATAAGACGTGATTCGTTATATCAAGAGTGCGAAATCCTCTTGAGATAACTAAATTGCTATTGCCTTTTGCTAATTAATAAGTAATTGACCAACCCAAGGAGATGCACAAGGCTTGTGGTTCGTGTAGGAGATCACACGAAGGAACAAATAACCTTGACTCGTAAATTAACAAAGATTCGAAAACAATTAACAAAGATTAACCTAATTCCGTAGATTAGGTCTTGTATTTATACTAGTTAAGTATTGGATCGTGTGGGCTTAGGCCTTAATTACGTATTAGGCCCGAATTAACAATAAGTCGATATGCCTCGTGCTGACGTCAGCGTGAGGCTGAACCTTCATGCTGATGACGTCAGCACGAGGGACGCGTCTTTGACTCTTTGTTTGACTTCGTTTGGCTCGTACATAACATCCAATCATCGTTTAAGTGTTCTACGACACTTATAAACCTTGATTCTATGTTCTTGTACCTGCAAAACAATATACAACACACAAACACAATACAAAACATAAACAAATATAATATTGAAGTACAAATGTAATCATTAAATATCAACACAGGTTCTTATTTAAATGATTACAAACATAATTCCTAAAACATAAACGATAATCAAATCTATGTTGCGATTGTCACAACGAATCTGCATCTACAGACTCCCCCTTGACGATTGCAACTAGATCTCTTTAAAGTCTTCAAAACTTGAACTTCAAAGCTATCCGTTAAATAAAAGTCTGATGCTATTCGCATGAATTCTCTCTTGTAAACAATGAGCGAGAATGTTGCAATAGCGCCTTTCCTCTACTCTCCAAAAATCCACAGCTGAGCAAGGTGTATCCAAAAGTCTTCTTTGATCACCTCTTGACAAGTTGACAACCTGCATTGGATCATACATGCGTAGCAACATCTGTTTATGTGAATCATCAACAAACATCTGTGCTTTGCCAGACTTGATATCTATCTGCCAAAATGTCATCTCTGTCAGCATATCTTGATCCTATTTGATAGCAGGAACCTTCTTAACACAGTTAATCCTTCGTTGTTTAAAACGAAATGTGCCATCTGGATTCTTAATCTTCTTCATGGGTGTTGGCTTAATCATCCTTTCTTCTGGCTTCAGACCTCTATCACTGAAATACTTAATTCTTTCATATCTGAATCTATTCTAGTAGAAATCTGCAAGTCCATTACTCTGAAGATTAACGAACCAGCGTCTTCCCAAATCTATCATGTCAGAATCATTGAGATAGTGGAAGTGTCTTTGACTTATTGACATGTACTGGCAACCCTCCTTTCTCTTGATAATAAACAATTTGATTCTGTGATCATAGAACCAACTTTGTATCACTGAGAAGTATTTGGGTGCATCCTTGTCTGAGACAAACTCCCAAAACATCGATGGTTTGTACGTATCACGTATCATCAAACCAGTATGTCCTCTATAACCTGGAATTAGTCTATTAATAATAAACTCATGATCTTGCTGCACTGGAGGTATATTAAATCTTCCAAGATCAACCTCTCGTATAGCATCTATATTCCAGTATAGATAAAAAAATATTATCATGTCCTTCATCAACTATATTTGCATATACCGCAAACCTCAAACTTGCAGCATTCTTAGGTTCATCTGAACTATCTCTGATTGGATTGAGATTGAGATGTTCCACTTCAGCTATTGCTTCAACTTGAATGACTTCATCTTCATTAAAGACACGATCAAAGTCATAAGGTGTCTCAAGCAACCTTTTTCTATCAGCTTCTGAAGTAATGAACTCTCCTTCTTCCAAATCTTCATCATCGATACTTTCTAGATCTTCTTCAGCATCAAGATCGTCCAATGCATCTATCCTTTGAAGCTTATCTGCAATTCAAATGATTTTACATATACAAAGATAAAGAACATGAATTATTAGTCAAGACATAATAAAATAGTATAAATACATAAAAGAAATTAAAATAAATAATACTATATCATAAATATAATGCAACAATTACATTAATATTTATCTTATAATCTTTATCTACTTTAACTTGCAACAATAATATTATATCATAAATATAATGTAACAAATACATTCATATTTATCTTATAATCATTACAAAAACAAAAATCAAAAATCATTAGCACTAAGGTTCATAATCCGAATCTGACTCTGATTCTGAAGATGTATGAGTTAACCCTGACTGTTCTTTCATTTGATCCCTAAGTGATCCTGGATCATAATAATTATCATAATCCATAATCTCTGCTCTAGCTCTCATATGAGCTTGTGGATCATATCCCAATCTCTTTTCTAGTCTGTGCACAATTAAAGGGTGCAAATCTGAATCTGTAGAGGCATTGGTAGTAGAATCAGTCTTAGTTGACTCACTCTCTTGAGTAGATTTTCCTTTGCTAAGATTTTGTTTTTCTATATGATTATGAGGATCATTCACTATCTTTTCTCGAATCTCCCTTTCTATTCTATCAGAATCAGAATCGGAGTTACCTGAATTGGAATCTTCCTCATCATCATTGTTAGGATCATCAGGATCTGCATCTGGAGCAGCCATCACAGCTTTGCCTTTATCTTGAGTCCTAGAAGTACTAGCACCAGCTGTACCAGCAATCTCTAACTCTCTTGATGACTCCCCCTGAATGTTTGTAGTCTCTATATCCATAGTATTATCAACAACATCTTGATCTTGACCTCTATTCTCTGGCTCACCAACTGATGGTTGTGCTTGATTGGGACCGTGAGCTGGATCTTGATCTTCATGATCATCATCTCTTGACTTCCTTGCTAGCTCATCATCCTTACAACCACTCTTATCTCCCCCTTGAGCCAAGAATTGGTCAAGTCTAGATCCAAGAGAATGAACAAGAGCTGTCATTACGTCCATCTCTTCTTGATGCTTAGCAGCTTGGAGCTGTAGCTGATTCTCCAAAGCTGTAACCCTCAACTCCAACATCTTCTTCTCTGAAAATAAACAACTCAGCTGCACTTGAACTGGAGCAACTGTACGTGACGTAGAAGCAACATCAGATGTAGAGGCCTGAGGTGGCATTGTAGCTTCAAACGAAGGCATACGAGTACTAAAAATTCTTGTGGGACGCATCTGTGGTCTTTGCAAAGGAGCCAACAGACATCCCATGATAGTAGAAACAGGAACTGTCGCCTGAATAGGAGCAGACGAAGGGCTAGGAGCAACAAGTGTCGGCTCTGGCTCTTGACGAACTGTAGAATCCGGAGCAGTAGGAATCGTAACAGTTGTAGCCTCAGTAACAACTTGTGCGCGTGAACCAATTCCTCTTATTATAAACTTTGGTCTCGACCTCCTCTCCCCAACAACAACATCAGAAGCAGAAGCAGCAGACACAGAAACAGGAACATCAGAAACTGAAGCTCTTAAAGCAACAAGCAATGGAGTATCACCAACAGTAGGTGCATGAGACCTCTCCATGTCTTCATTATAAGCAACAAACTCTCTATCAACTTCAGCTTGAGATCTTTCATGTCTTATTCTTCGCTTCGGCAGTCTTTCTTCCTCTTCTTCATCTTCTGAATCCTTAACCACATTAACCGGGACTTCAGAAGGACCAACATCAACATCAACTGGAGCAGAGGTAGAAGCAGAAACTCCAGTAGATGGTGGTACAAGATTTGTAGGATCATCAATATCATCCATGAGAGCATCCATATCTGAATCATGCTCCAGATCTCCAGCATACAGAGGAACATCATTGAGTCCCTCAAACTGATCAGCTCGTTCTTCTTGAGGATCATCTTGAGCCTGATCATCACCAGCAGCAGCAAGAACGGGTTCGTCATCTTCCCAACCTTGTCTAGGTGCAACATAGTTAGGATTGATCAAATATCCGAACAATGGTGGATTATCAACATGTATCGGATGATCTCTACCCGACAAGTGCTTCAAACTTTCAACAAATGCCTTATAAGTAAGACGACCTAAATTGAATGTAGGACCGTCAAATGGCAAATCAGCTGCAAAGTGACGAATTATGATCATCACAAATCTTGGAAACAAAAAGAATTTCTTGTCTGTACCAAATGACCTCAACTGCTTCTCCAAATTATGAAAAATGTACTGAGAGAAGCTATATGGCTTGTTCAGCACCAAAACAACCATCTGAGAAGCGTTATGGATATTCATCAGGTCATAACCTGTACTCCGATGACTAATGGCCCTCAACAAATATTAAGCAAGTAGCTTCCATTTTGCCACGAAGATGATTCCTGAAGTATGGGTGAGAAAAAGCACCAATATACCCCATACGACGTAGAGCACCGTCGCAGAATTCCTCAGAAAACTCAGTCGGACCTTGCTCTATCTCGACATCACCCAAGTGTAATATCGTCCGTAAGTCTCCAGCCGAGAACGAGAATGAACGTCCTCCAACAGTAGTGCGAATGTACGTATGATCACCCATCTGCACTGAACGGGCTGAGTTCCAAAACTCCCGAATGAGACTAATCACCAACTCTGAACACGAGAACGTGCAAGAAATTGTAGGACACCGTGAAACTCTGAAGTGCACCCCGTCTGTGTAATGCTAAGATCGAGTGCAGCATTGTGCTCCTTGACGAACACACGAGCATTATTACCTTATCCCGCCATACCTGCACAAAAACAGACAAAAATGACAAGAAAAGCAACAAGTTAGAATAAACAAAATAAAAAATTAGGGTTTTGGCTCGTCTGCTTCGTGATGACGTCATCACGAAGAAGATCTTCTTCGTAGTGACGTCAGCAATAGCTTCAAACGAAACCCAGAAACACGAACTAAAAACATCTCCATACTATGTTAAAATCGAAAATCGGGCATTATAACGACTTATAATCGTTAATTCTTATAGTCAAAACATCAGTCAATCATCCTAGATTGGAATTATACCAACAAATCTGGATGAATAACACGAAGAAAGAAGGAATCGATCGAAATAGGAGGTGAATGAATAGTAGCACGAAGAAGACGAAGTTCGTGTGATTTACTTAGGGTTAATTTTCGATTAATTGGTAATTAATGAATAGTAATAACCCATATATATATTCGAATCCTCATGGGCCGGGCCGAACACTCAGTTCGTGGGCTTCTTGATGATGTCAGCGCGAGGCATATTGACGTCAGCACGAGGTGATTTCGAATTTTCAGATTTTAATCCACATAAACTTCATTCCTTAGCTAAATTTCACGAATTTTCCAGAAATTTAAACAAGGAAAAATTCTAGAAATTCCAGAAACATAAACCTGTAGATACTCGTTACGAAAAACCTGTATCTACTCGAATATGCAATCATAAATCATCCGTACTAACTTGTCATCACAATAATGTATCAAATAAATCTTACGTTATTATCTTGACATAAAATCGATCATTTCTTCATTGATGTTTAACTCAGACAAATGCAAACTTACATTAAAACATATTTAATGTATAATGCATTATAATACATCAAAATATCATATCAACAACCTATCACATTACATTTTAGGTTGTGATCATGATAATAAAACTATAACCTATCACACTAAGTCTTAGGTTAAATAAATAGGCAATGATGCATTCCGCATGTAGATTAATCGTGATATATCCAATCCGACATGTTTCAACATGGTATTCAAATAAAATTTGATATTTGTATCCTGCACACTTAACAAACTTCATCAATGCATCAACAACAATAAAAAAATATCATAAATGTGCAAAACAATCCAAATCTTAACCTAGCAATTATTACAAGATCTAAGACAAGTCCAATCTTTGTCAAGCATACTTATCAACCAAAAACAATTGAAATTTCAAAAATTCACATGAAACACATTCAAAAATATTTTGACTTTTCAATTTTCAAAACATATCATTTTCTAAATTAAACAACTTATGTATTAATTAGAAAATCTATCTTTTAAACATACATACCCTAAGCAACAAGACTTATATAATTCACTAAGAATTATAACATTTAATGCTTATCAAATCTCTCGTGCAATAAGAACTAGTTTGACACACAAACTGACACTTATTACAAAAATAAAAACAAAAACAAAGACGAAACAAAATCAAATAAAAATAAAAATAAAAACACTAAGCTACTTTATTTATTTACAAGAAATCTTTAGTTTCTGCAGATTAGATCAGATTAGCATTTACATAAGTCTGCAAGTGAGAAATAATTCTCTTATTATTAGTTATAAACAGTGATCCAACCATGATTACCGGTATATTTGTCCTCTTAAACATTCGGTACTTCCCAGTTTCCTTTTGAGTTATGACACTTTCTACATACCCTGGCCAAGGACAGTCACCATGTAACCCGAGTAGCCTAATATGCCATTGAATAACTTTGCGAACTTATGTGACCCACATTCAGATATACTTCCATAATCGATATAAGCACTAAGATAACAAATATTCAATATATATTCAAAAACATCCTTAAACAAATCATGAGACACTTTTTAGATATTTAATTACTTTGTGATTTAACTTATTTGCTTTTGCACTTCATTATTTATAAGGAACCCGTGATTTTCTATGAGACCCATGTAGCGAACTTTCTGACAACCTATCCCAAGTTGGAAGCTTTAGGTAGACTAGGTATACAAAGACACCCCGAGGACATACTTGTCCGAATCTCAAAGACCACATTAGCCCCTTAATTTTCATTCATTTCATTTGCATAAACAATATCACATTTTACTTTCATGCTCATGATTGATAGAGGTTTTTGCCTATACATTGAACAAATCTTATAGTAATGCTAGATCTTTCACAAAATTTAAGGACTAGATCAATTCATTACTGAAAAGCAAGCATTCTCAGCCATATATCTGAATATGTTTCCCACAAGAACATTGTAAAAATTAAGTTCAGATTAAGGAAACCTTGCTACTTTGTGTCTACCGATATATCCTAAATTGTAATCATTGAACTAAGAAATTATATTACGATTAAGCAGACTTAAAAGCTAAGTATCCTCACTTCTAATCATCTGACAGCATTAACTTAAATCTCCCCCATATTTTTGTCATTTTTTCATTTTTCACATTTTTATGATTTTCATGACACTAAGAACTCTTTTTGTATTTTTATGACTCTAGCTATTTACAGACACAAACTTACAAAATTAGTTATTTGAGAGATTTAATATGAATCAGCATTCTTCATCCCATTGAGAAGAATTAGCTTCTCAAATCGAGTCTTATCAAATGCTTTGGTATACAAATCAGCTAAATTATCATCGGTTATAACCTTTTCCAAATGAATTAACTTCTTTTGGGCACAATCACGCAAGAAATGATGTCGAATATCAATATGCTTGGTGACCTTATGCATGACAGGTTTATTTGTAATGTCTATAGCTGACTTATTGTCTATTCTAATAGGAGTATCAAGAAAATCCATACGGTAGTCACGAAGTTGTTGCTGAATCCACAATACCCAGAACAACAGCTACCAGCAGCCATATACTCTGCCTCACATGAAGACTGAGCAACACATGTTTGCTTCTTGCACTACTACGATATTCATCTTCCTCCTAACAACTGACAACCTCCAGTCGTAGACTTTCTGTCATTGTTACAACCGCTAAAGTCCGAATCAGTATATGCAACAAAATCAAACGTTCCTCCCATTGGATACCATAGACCAAGTCCTTGGTTTCCCTTAAGATAACGTAGAAAACATTTTTGCTGCAGTCAAATGTGTCTCTTTCGAACTAGCTTGAAATCTAGCGCAAAGACAAACAGCGAACATAATATCTGGACGCGAAGCAGTCAGATACATCAATGAGCCAATAATAGCACGATAATAAGTTGCATCCACAAGTTCATCTTTCGAATCAAGAACCCCTAAACCATGATTTTGCTGAATAGGAGTACCATATGTCTTGGACTCTAACATTTGAAACCTCTCCAAGATGTCATCAACATACTTAGACTAGTGAATAAAGAATCCATCTTTTCTTTGATCTACTTGTAGTCCGAGGAAAAATTGTAATTCCCCCATAGCACTCATTTCAAATACATTTTTCATGATCATTTCAAACTCTTTGCACATCTTTATATTAGATGAACCAAAAATGATATCATCCACGTAAACTTGTACAATTAGATAATCTCACTTCTTCCACTTGATAAACAATGTGCTGTCTATTGATCCTCTTGTAAATCCATTTGTCAACAAATGTGTCGACAACTTTTCATACCACACTCTGGATGCTTGATGCAATCCATAAAGAGCCTTATCCAATCGATATGCTCTTCTTAGATAGTTCAGATCTTCAAACCCCGGTAGTTGGTGAACATACACTTCTTCTATTATTTCACCGTATAAGAAGGCACTCTTAACGTCTAACTGATACACCTTTATACCTTTGAAACTTGCATAGGCTAAAAATAACCTTATAGCTTCAATCCTAGCAACTCGTGCAAAAGTTTCGTTACAGTCATATCCTTCTCGTTGTGCAAACTCCTGAACAACCAAACGTGCTTTATTTCTAGTAACGATCCCTTTGTCATCTCGTTTGCATTTATATACCCAATGAGTTCCAATCGATTCTTTACCTCTAGGCACATCTACTAACTCCCAAACTCCAAGTTTTTCAAATTGAGCTAATTCTTCTTGCATAGCTTCAACCCAACATGGATCTTGAAGTGCTGCCTTAACATTCTTAGGTTTTACTTGTGAAATGAAACCAGAATATAAACACTCAGTTATCAATCCAGTGTCTTTCACTTCACAAAACAAACTAGTCAGGTCCTTATTTAACTGATTTCTAGTTCGAACAGGTTCTGTAGCATTTCCATGAATATTTTCAACCGGATGATCCTTATTAATTCGATATTGAGGAACCGAATCAACATTCAGACTTTCTCCTAAATTTGTTCTGATCTGAAACTCAGGAGAGCTAAAATCATCTTCCAATTCTTCAGAAATAGGATCATCATCAGGCAGTGTAACCTTTGATGGAGTAAGTGGTGTAGTGTTCGCGGGTTCACTATTATCTGAATCTGGTGTCTTATTCTTGTCCTTACCACTTTCATAAAATCAGTAGTAGACTGAACGTTGGTTTGAGTAGTATCGACATTTCGAGTAGGCGGAGATATAGGAGTATTATCCATGTGATCTCTTAAAATAATCACATCATCAACTGTCTCAAGGTCTGAATAAGAATTAGGACCATGTAGTGAACTAAACACACTATCGTAATCGAAGTTTTTACCACTTCCAGAATGAATAGCGGGCTTATGACTGAAAATCTTGACATTTGTTCCCAAATCAACTTTGCCGGTCTTTTTGTTGTAAACCCGTCGAATTGATGTTCCCGGTTTATAACCCATGAGAAATCCCTCTTCAACCTTTGAATCAAACTTTGACTGAGGTAGATATTTCAAAAAGTACATGGTATACCAAATGGTTCAACATTCTGTAAATTCGGTATCTTCTTATGTAGAAGCTCATAACATGTCTTATTATGACGCTTACTACAGTAACCCTATTTAAAATATGACAAGCTGTATTCACCGCTTCCGCCCAAAACATAGTAGGAAGCCCTGAATCTGCAAGCATAGTTCTGGTTGTCTCGATTAGAGTCCAATTCTTTCTTTTAGCAACTCCATTCTGTTGTGGTTCATACAGAGAACTGTATTAATGTTGAATTCCCTTTGACAAACAAAAGACATCCATCACATTATTCTTGAATTCAGTTCCGTTATCACTCCTGATTCTCTTAACACGAACTCCATAAATGCAGTTTCGACAAAGAAATTTATCAAAATCTGCGGAGTTTCATCTTTTGATTTAAGAAAGAATACCCATGAGAATCTCGAGTAATCATCAGTAACCACCAAACAGTAATACATCCCACCGATACTTCTTACATTTACTGAACCAAATAAGTCCATGTGAAGTAACTCGAAAGGATTAGCAATAGAATTTTCTTGTTTTGGTTTATGTGCAGACTTTTGTTGTTTACCTTTTAGACAAGGTACACATTTGTCTACCATTCCAAACCATTTTATGGGAACGCCTTCAACCAAACCATGTTTGACAATGTTATTCATCTTTTGGAAATTGAAATGACCCATTCTTCTATGCCATAATAAAGATTCAGATTCGTTTGCTTTCGATAATAAGCAAACGGACTCCTCTGGATTATCAATACCTAACACAAGGCCATAGATGTCTCTCTTCCTAGGAGCTTTTAGCAGGATCCAGTCTTCAGGACTAACATATCCTGGTTTCAATATAAGTGCTTCTTTCTCATTAAAATGGACAGTGTTACCCTTGTCACAAATATGAGAAACACTTAATAAATTATGTGATAAGTGTTCCACATAATTGACTTTCTCCAGCGTAATCTTCCCATTGACAACATCACCTTGGCCCGAGATGTTGCCGCCCTTGGGACCTGCGAAACTAACATACGAACCATATACATCTTCATAATTGGACAAAACATTCTTGTCCCCTGCCATGTGCCGAGAGCATCCACTGTTAACATACCAAAGACTGATAGGCTTTCTTGGTTCTCCCTGCACATCAGACAATAAGATGGTTAGTTTCTGAAGGGAACCCAAACCTTTTGAGGTTTAGGTTTTCCGAATTCATCTCTAATGATCAATTCGGTCCAATATCCATCGCTCTGTAATGGAGCCTTGGATGTAGATGGTGTCACAGACTGTTTCTTAGGTGAAGTGACACGAGTCTTAGGAGGAGAATTCCTTGGTGAGTAAGTACCAAATCTAGGTTGACTCCCTAACCGATCAAAGAATTTAGACAAACTATTAATTCTAGAGGGAGGAGATCGATTTTGTTGAGCCGTCTTCCTAGGTGAATAGCTCCTTTGAGGTGTACGAGAATGACTCGGACTTACACTACTAGAAGTAGTATTCTGTGAAGGTCCCTGTCGTTTTGGAGTCTTAGATCTATTGTTATGAGCAACAATGTCTGAGTCACTAGATCCTCCAGAGGACATACCCTTTTCTGGACATCTTCGTTTCCTATTTGGACAGCAACTATAAACATGTCCTACTTCGTAACAATAGAAACAAGATTTTT
Source organism: Erigeron canadensis (assembly GCF_010389155.1). NCBI lineage: Eukaryota > Viridiplantae > Streptophyta > Magnoliopsida > Asterales > Asteraceae > Erigeron > Erigeron canadensis. The sequence continues at coordinate 17,057,283 of NC_057765.1, forward strand.
TAGCTCTAGCTTTCTTAGCTTTAACATCAAACTCAGCTGGAGTCATGCCTAAACATTCCTTAAGTTCAATTGTGGCTGACACTTCTTTTGATAAACCAATTGACTCATTTTTACCCGAAAAATGTACCTTCTTTTGAGAATTCTTAGGAGTCTTATATGGAGTTAAGGGGACTCCACTAGACGTAGATTCATCCTTATTCCATACTTTATCAATCTTGTCATGATCTATCTTTTCAAAATCAATTTCATTGGATGTAAAAACAGTATCACATCCTTTCATTGTAAAACATTTAATGTTCTTATCTACAGGACAAGTTGACTTTACTTGACTAGATCCTTTAGAAGCACTAGCATCATAAACTCCATTCTTAGGATCCACTGGTTTAACAAATGAACTTTCAAGCTTATGTTTCTTGTTAAGCTCTTTAATTTTATCAATCGAGCTTTTAGAGCTTTTAGGGGTCTTTGAATCAACATTTTGTTTTTCTGAAACGATTGGATCAATTTCACCACTCTCAATCTTTTCAGTAAGCTGTGTTAGAGACTCTGTATAATTATCATTGAATGGACCTCTAACCTCATTATAGCTCATACCCAAACCACTTTTATCTTTTGAATCTCGTGGTACAGGTTTTTGCATTTGCATTGATCTTATTAAATCAGATCCCCTAATTTGATCTAGTCTTGTATTAAGCTTAACTATCTCCAACTTTGCGTCAACTAATTCTTTCTCCTTTTTAGAAAAGTCTTCCGTAAGTTGAGCGTATTGTTCATTTCCCACTTTTTCCATCAGAACTGACACTTTTAGTTTTTCTTTTGATGCAAGAATATCCTTATCAGATGCACGAATCTTATCCCGATAAAGACTTTCTTGTTTTACCAATCCAGAATTTTTGGCAAACAAAGAGTCGTTTTCTTTTTTAAACATGTTGTTCTGACTAATTAAGTTAATGACTGACTTATTCAAAATAAACACCTCAAGTTTTAAATCTGACACCATTTTACATACGTCAATTATAGAAGACAAAGAACAAGATACCTTCTGATCTGTAGCCTTGCAATCTGCCATGTATGCAACAAAGTCTTCAGTTGTCATACCTTCAGGTATCACGAAGTTCTTCATTTGTTCTTCAATGCTCTTCATGGAAATGTCATCAACAGGACTTGATGACTCTTCCTTTTCTTCAGATGTTTTTACTGTTGTCATTTGTTCACTCTCAGATGTTAAGGTCTCAGCAACATTACATATATTCTTCTGAACTATCTCAGATGCACTTTCTTCACTTGAGTATACAGCATAATCAATTGTTTTAGCTACCTCATCATATAATTCTACCATGTAGGCATGATTCGAGGTATCATCAGATTGTGTATCCCATTGATAAGTACCATCTGGATTTCGAACAACAACAGTCTTTGACTCCGAAAATGGTGACGAAACTGGCTGTTGTGGAGTAACAGGATATGTAATCATTGCTTGCGTCTTATGATTACTTGGAGTAATACCGCCTTGATTGTAATTTTAACGACCAGCAACGGTATTATCAATCCTCTTAGGTCGTTGACACTCTCTTGCAAAATGACCAAATCCATCGCAGTTATAGCATTTCACCTTGGATTTGTCAAACCCTTTAGTGCCATTGCCTATAGGTCTCCCAGTTCTCTGAGTGAATCTTCTGACCTTAATAGTAAGCATAGCTAGCTGCCATTTTAGATCCATTTCTTCCAAATCATCAGGATCTATTTGATTGTAATCCTCATCAATTACTGCAGGATCAGTAATCTTTCCTCCGATAAATGCTTCATGAGCATTACAAAAGGCTGAGTAAACACTCATTCTATCTTCTGCAGAACTCAAACTCATTGGCATAGAGTGGAAAGATTGAACATTGCTCTTAACATTCGAATGTGTATTGTCATAAGCAACATATCCAGCAATACCTTCAGCAACATAAACCAAGATTTCTTGCATTTTTAGCTTCCTTGTGATAATCAAAACATATTTCTAGCATCGATTTTCAGGTAACCACAACAAATTTTGAGATTTTCATCAAAATAAAAGTTTACTTTTCAAGTGTATGTTCTTGATGATTTGGTCCATTTTAGGTGTAAAAATCGTGTTAAAAGTTAGTGGGGTTTGTGTCTAAAAATGGTTAGTAACCTTTTCGTGATCAAATTTGGGTCGTAAACATGTCTTAATCTTCAAAACCCTCGTTTTTGTTTGAACAGTCCCAAATTCGTCCTAAAAACACTTAAAACGAATTTAGTATCCTAGAAACGAATTTCAGTCTTCCAAAACGAAGTTAAGCTTCAAAACGAACTTAGCAAACGAACTTAAGCTCCAAACAAACTTAAGTCCTCAAATGAATTTAAGGTCTATCTTCGTTCAGATACACCTTGCGAATTTAAGGTCTATCTTCATTCAGATACACCTTACGAATTTAAGGTCTATCTTCGTTCAGATACACCTTACGAATTTAAAGTCTATTTTCGTTAGTTGTAGAAATCAGATTTGATACTTAGTTGTAATCCAAGTCTATCATGTACAAGGAAACCCTAATTAAGGTATAATCAAGACATATTCGATCTTGTTTATCAAAGTGCGAGTTCAAAGACGTTCATTACGAGTCTAGTGTATGAAAAACACTATTGAGTCAAACGTTTAAAGATCTTTAGTGAACCAAATCATCAGTACATCAAGGACACTTAGTGAATAAATAATCACGAGAACTAATACATGTATCCATCTATGCTCAATGGTTTGTGATTAGGTTGACATCAAGACATACTTGGATTCGAGTAGATATATTTTACTATATCTGTGCTTATACTCTGTGCTCGCAGAACTACGTTGTAGCAGATCACTGTGAGTCTTCGTAGCCCCTTTTTCTTTACTTATTTCGGGGTGAAAGGAATACTACTCATGCTTTTATACATGCCGTAACTACTTTTACTACTCTTCGGCTATTTGACTACTTGATACTACTAGCCGGTCCTATTGAGGATTGTGTGTGCTCTATTGATACTACTAGCCGGTCCTATTGAGGATTGTGTGTGCTCTATTGATACTACTAGCCGGTCCTATTGAGGATTGTGTGTGCTTTATTGATAGTATTAGCCGGTCCTATCGAGGATTGTGTGTGCTCGCTTACTTATGTGCAAGTTGGTCACTAGCCACTACATACTACTTTACACTTGAGATCTATTGACGGCATAAAATGCTTTTATACATGCCGTAACTACTTTTACTACTCTTCGGCTATTTGACTACTTGATACTACTAGCCGGTCCTATTGAGGATTGTGTGTGCTCTATTGATACTACTAGCCGGTCCTATTGAGGATTGTGTGTGCTCTATTGATACTACTAGCCGGTCCTATTGAGGATTGTGTGTGCTTTATTGATAGTATTAGCCGGTCCTATCGAGGATTGTGTGTGCTCGCTTACTTATGTGCAAGTTGGTCACTAGCCACTACATACTACTTTACACTTGAGATCTATTGACGGCATAAAATGCTTTTATACTACTTGTTTATACTCAAACCTACGAACTCACCAACCTTTGTGTTGACTCTTTTAAGTATTCCTTTCAGGTAATCAGGCTAATCGTGGCTAGGAGTGGTAGCATGGGACTATTAGCAGACTTCAGGATTTAGGGTTGGAGTTTGCATGCTTGTACTTTGTGGTTGGTGGCAATATACCCAATCGTATCCCCTGCGTGGGACTTTTCATACTTGATTTGATCATCTTTGTTGAACTTGTGTGTAATAACTACTACTATGCTTGTTTGGTTATGAAATTGACTATTTATGTTTATTCTAAGCACTCATTTAGTATTCCTATGTAACATCCATGTGCGCGTGTGCTTTATCTTACATCCCGAGTTTTCCGCCGCTGTTGGGGTGTTACACATAGTAAGAGTTGACAAGGCCTTTCCCTCAACTGCGTATCTTTTACGTTCTTCAATAGGCATATCAGCATAAGTATACCTACCGATCACTCCATTCTTCTCATACGAAGGCCAATCAAAACCTTGAGTTATCACAAGCCACATTTCCATGTCAGTGAGACGAATGTAGTCTTCAAAACGTCTCTTCCACATCCAATAATTTTCCATACGGAAAAGCTTTGGAGGTGTATTACCCCGACCAACCTCATGATCGTGCATTAGGTGAGTTTGTGGCAGCTGGTATAGTCGTCATTTTGAATCTTTTGAATTCAAATAAAACGAAATACTACTTAGTTCGTGTGGCACGAAGGACACGTGGCACGAGGTACACGTGGCACGAAATCAAACGAAATCACGTGGCACGAAGCTGTATGACTTCCACGAAGTACACGTCACACGAAGCACAAAGTATACATGGCACAAAGTATACGAAACACTAGTCACGACCTAAGTCACGAAGAGTGGTTCGTGCTGACGTGGCACGAAGTTAACACGAAGTTAACAGATGACGTGAACACGAACACGAAGTTCGCTTCGTGCTGATGTATGCACAAAGTAACACGAAGAAGAGCACGAAAATCCTCTTTAACACGAATTTCGAATCAAATTTGCAATCAATAGCCAATCAAACGATCTTAAACCTTCTGGTAATCAACCTTAGGGCTCTGATACCACTTGTAAGGTGCCCTATTGTTGCGTGGATCGTAATAAGATGCGATTCGTTATATCAAGAGTGCGGAATCCTATTGAAATAACTAGATTGCTATTGCCTTTTGCTGATTAATAAGTAATTAACCAACCCAAGGAGATTTACAAGGCTTGTGGTTCGTGTAGGAGATCACACGAAGGAATAAATAACCTTGACTCGTAAATTAACCAAGATTCGAAAACAATTAACAAAGATTAACCTAATTATGTAGATTAGGTCTTGTATTTATACTAGTTAAGTATTGGATCGTGTGGGCTTAGGCCTTAATTACGTATTAGGCCCGAATTAACAATAAGTCGATCTGCCTCGTGCTGACGTCAGCATGAGGTTGATCCTTCATGCTGATGACGTCAGCACGAGGGACGCGTCTTTGACTCTTTGTTTGACTTCGTTTGGCTCGTACATAACATCCAATCATCGTTTAAGTGTTCTACGACACTTATAAACCTTGATTCTATGTTCTTGTACCTGCAAAACAATATACAACACACAAACACAATACAAAAGATAAACAAATATAATATTGAAGTTCAAATGTAATCATTAAATATCAACACAGGTTCTTATTTAAATGATTACAAACATAGTTCCTAAAACATAAACGATAATCAAATCTATGTTGCGATTGTCACAATGAATCTGCATCTACACGAGCCATGAAACACATGTCCCTCACTTCTTCTTCATAATCAGAGGACACATCAGAATCCTCCCACTTTTCTGAGTCTGCCACCATGCAGCTATTCTTGTTGGATTCTTCTTGTGCCATCATTGCGATGTGGGCTTTCAGCTTTTTGTACTTAGCTTTGTACCCATCATCATTTTTCTGAAAAATAGAATGGTTAGGGGCATTTTGTGACGAAGAGGGTTGTGATGATCTGCATTCCTTCATAAAATGTCTTTTCTTTCCACATTTAAAATATTCCAAGTTGGACTTGTCAATGGAATTATTTGAAGAAGATTGTTTGCCATTTCGTTTGGATTTAAATTTGAAACGATTAAAAGTTTTGGCAATCATTGCAACCAGATCATCATCATCATTCTCATCACATTCATCTGATGCATAATCAGAAATACCAGCTTTCATTAATTCAGCTACCATCTTCTTCACAGAGTCAGAATGATCACTCTCAAAAGACAGTAGAGCAGTGTCTAGGGGTTCAGAATAATGAACCAATGCAGAACTGGTTGAAGTATGATTCTTAGCATCTTGCTCAGCCACAGCTCTCTCAGCTTTATTCTCCTCAGTGTATCTAAAGGCACCATACAAAGAGGCAAGAGTGTGACTATGAAGGAATTTTCCTTGTCTCAACACCATGATCAAATTTTCCCATTTAGAAGGTAAAATATCACAAAACTTTTCCAACAAAATTTCTTTGTCCTTTGTGACACCAAGAGCTTTCAATTGATTAACCAAATTTGTGAATCTTAAATACTTTGGTTGTTAAACTTTCATTTGGTAAAGCAAAGAAGGGTTCATATTTTTTATTCAAAGAAACTTTTCTTGGGACAATAGTTTCCTTTGTACCTTCAAACTGAGTTAATAACTCTTCCCACATTAATTTTGAATTGTCAAGTAACACAAGAGTGGGTTTTAAACTTTCTGGGACAACAAAGGGATTTATATTCTGCAATTTAGATTCAAGGTCAGCCAATCTATGGTCTTCCTCTGACCAATGATCTTTCTCTTTGGGTGTTAATCTAGGGGTCCCATCTTGGTTAAAAACAACAGTTGAAGCATTCATTGGTACATAAGGACCTTCTAAGAGAATAGAGGTCAAGTGTCTCTCAACTCCAGCGATATACTTAAGCATACAAGCTTTCCATGTGATGAATGAGTCACCATCCCCATTGAACTTAGGGACAGGGTTGTTAAGAAAGTGTACGTGTACACTGGGTTGTATTGGTGGTGGTGGTGGTGGATTTTGATTCATATTGACATTCGGGTTAGGGTTACCATTTGGGTTTGGGTTTGGTTGTTCGGTTCCAGACATCTTGTAGGATCAAAACAGGTATAACAACTTAATGAATGAACCTGGGAGGCTTTGATACCAAATCTGAGTCCACCTACACAAGATGTTAATCAAGTACAAGATATAATACGAATATGATAATAATGAAAGTTATATCAAGTAACCCGACTGGCAAGTGATTCTAATCTAGATGAAGACTAGTTAAGAATCACGATCCAGATGATGGATATGAACAAGTAAGATAAATAAGAACAATTGCTTGAAACTAAATAAATACTAAGTATAATCAAGTATTATGGCAATGAGTCAAGATGTATTTTTCCAAGTATTTTATTTATTGCTATAATCAAAATACAAAGGTTGTTGCGGAACAAAGATAATCACATTTGTGAAAATATCTAAACAACCTAGAAATACAAATGATCTAATCAACGAGGAGTTACTCGTAAGAATACTTAGAGTAAGTATGACACACTGCAAATGCCAAAGTTCCAAGCATTTTTGCTAGTGTGAGAAGTCTTATATTTATAGGCAAACATGTCTTGATGACATGGCAAATGCCGTACAAATATGGTTGGGTGCATTTATGGATTTGTTGGACAAATCCATAACATGTTTGTTTAAGGTAAAGTATGTAAGTGTCTTTGATGTGACTTGACATACTTTATTTCCAACCTTTTGCCGAAACTATCCCAATCCCAGGTATAAAGTTATTAACCGGGTAAAAGTAGTTTAAAACCTGCAAAAAGACTTCCTCGTAATCAGTGTAAAAGTGTTGTAAATGCTTTTATACTGAGCCTCTTTAATTTCGCCTTCAGATAAGATCTTCTCTGAGTTCTGCTTCTGAAATGATCTTCTTCTTCAGTCTTCAGTCTTTGATTTTAGTCTGAACGTCTTCGGTGTTGGTTGATTCCGAAACTGAAGTGAAGCTTCAGTGAGCTTTATTCTGAATGACTTCAGAATCCTGAGCAAGCTTCATTCACTGAACTTCAACTATTTTGAACAAATCATACTTAGTCGATTTTCGACCTAACACGCTTCTCATATCAACAATTGAGAGTTTTTGAAAAAAAAACAATTTGTTTAACAATGGAGAGTAACAAAAATTTTTGGCGGGAAAAATGCCCAGGGTTTTCAAAATAAATTATGAAAGCCTCTTTTTGGAAATAAATAAAACAATGAAGCACGGGTTATACATAGAATATGTATAAGCCACTTTGAAATAAATAAATCATTGAAGCATGGGTTACATACATAGTATATGTAAACCACTTTGAAATAAAGAAATCATTGACGCACGGGTTACATACATAGTATATGTAAACCACTTTGAAATAAATAAATCATTGAAGAACGGGTTACATACATAGTATATGTAAACCACTTTGAAATAAATAAAGAAAATCTTTTTGTTATTTTTCAAAATTTTATATTTTTGTATTTGATTTTTGTCTTTTCAAATTTTGTATTTTGTTTTTCAAGAATGTATCAAAAACAAAATAAGTTAGGTTTCAAGATTTAACATGCCAAGCTTGGAGATAAGAAAATTAAACCTCTTTTCATCCAATATTTTGGTGAACAAATCTGCAAGCTGATAGTCAGTGCCCACAAAGTAAGCTCGATGTCACCTTTCTCAATATGATCTTTGAGAAAATGATATCGCACATCAATATGCTTTGATCGAGAGTGGTTTACTGAGTTGACTGCAATAGCAATAGCACTTTGAGAGTCACAATAGATAGGGATATGATCATATTTCAGACCATAATCAGTTAGTCGCGTCTTCATTCATAACACTTGAGCACAACAACTAGCCGCAGCCACATATTCAGCTTCAGCTGTTGATAGTGACACACAATTCTGTTTCTTGGAAGACCAACTCACAATTTTATCACCTAAAAATTGTAAAGTACCGGAAGTGCTCTTGCGATCAAGCTTACAACCTGCATGATCTGCATCTGAATAGGCAGTTAGATTGAATCAAGTATCCCTTGGATACCAGAGACCTAAATTGGGTGTACCCTTTAGATAATGAAATATTCGTTTCACAGCTTGAAAATGTAAATCAGTTGGAGCAGCTTGATACCTAGCACACATACATGTTGCAAACATTATATCTGGGCGAGATGCTGTGAGATACAACAATGAACCAATCATACTTCTATATCTCTTTTGGTCAAATGGTTTTCCATTTTTATCAGCATTTATGTTTGTTCGAGCAGCCATTGGGGTGGAAATTGAAGAACATGAAGTCGTATCAAACTTTTTCAACATATCACTTATGTATTTACCTTGTGATATAAAAATACCATTTGGTAATTGTTTGATTTGAAGACCCAAAAAGTAGTTCATTTCCCCAATCATACTCATTTCAAAATGATTAACCATTAGAGATGAAAAGTTTCGGCAAAATGTTTGACTGGTTGACCCAAAGATAATGTCATCAAAAGTTTCGTCCCAGTCAACATCAGGTTGTTGGCAATAACCCTTTGCAATTAGTCAAGCTTTGTTCCTTACTACTACTCCATTTTCATCTTTCTTGTTCTTGAAAATCCACTTTGTTCCAATAGGTTCATCTTTTCTTGGATTTGGAACTAATCTCCATACTTTCAGTCTTTCAAATTGAGCGAGTTCTTCTTGCATAGCTTTAACCCACTCTGGATCACGAAGAGTTTCAGAGACAGTTTTGGGTTCGATGTTGCTGAGAGAAAGTGCAACAAGACACTCGTTTACTGAAGTACAAGTACATACTCCGGCCTGTGGATCTCCAACAATTTGATCAGTAGGATAATTTTTCAGCATACGTGACCATTTGCGATCATGAGGAAGAGGATCTTGTTGTTGAAAATCTACATCATCATCATTAAAACCTGAGTTTTATTGAGAGATGGAATCATAGCTTGGTAGAACAGCTTCCTCACAGGATGGATGATCGAAGTCAAGTGGCACATACACATTTGGAGTGTTTATCGGATTGGTAGTCTGAGTAAACTGGGTAGGTTGTTCTTGAACTTTCTTTTGAGAAGATGTATCAGGAGAAGGTGTTGAAGAAGAATCATTAGAAGAGGATGAAGAACTACTACTAGAAGATGTAGCACCTTGTTCAGAAGAACTTGATGATGATTCATGATTGTTGTCAGGAATGGAAATATTTGTCTGAATTGGTTCAACGATGACTCGAGGTTCTTCATCATGAATCGGTTTGGAATTGTAGAATTCTTCAAAAAGAATATCTAATTCATCACTTGTTGGAGTTTGAAACTTCTTGAATTTAGATGCTAAAGTAGAAGTCCTTGATGAAGTACTTGAAGCACTTGGATCATTACTTGTTGGTATCAAACTTTCTTGTTCAAAGATCATGCCCGACATCTCATCAAACCAAACATTCATTGTTTCTTGAATTGTATTTGTTCGGCGATTGTAGAATCGGTAGGCAATTGATGTCTTGGAATAACCAACAAAGTAACCTTCATCACCTTTCTTCTCGAACTTTCCAAGATTCTCCCGATCATTCAAAGTATAACAAACACACCCAAAGATATGAAAATAGTTAATGTTGGGTTTGCGTTTGTTAACAACCTCATAAGGAGTCTTCTCGAAACGCTGATTAACAATGGACCTATTCTGAGTGTGACAAGCAGTGTCAACAGCTTCAACCACCCATTTAGTATCACTAATTAAGCTCTTTCCACCTGTTCAATTTACACTAAGAAGATTAGAACGAGGGTTTTTGAACACTTTCATCCTTTTAGTGTCTTTTGTTGGTGCAGAAACTTCTTGTTTCTTTGGTTTATCGTGAGAAAACCACCCATATCAATCCCTATATCTAGTTGCACCATTTGAAGTATCCCTAGTTAGTGTAACTGAGCTAGACTTAGATACCTTAGGTAATGAGCTAGATTGAGAGTTAGATGAAGAAACATTGGGATAGTCTTTCGGAAGTTTCACTTTATGATATTTTGATCTTGGTGTGGTCTCAGCTTGTTTCTTCTTGACATGTTTGACTGGGGTATGATTCTTTGTTTCAGTCTTGACAAGTTTGGGCTTAACCCGATCCTCTGAATAATATGAAGTTGGAGCTTTGGCAAATGGGTTTTGAAACTCCTCATTTGTTTCAACTTTGATTTTGGTAGATTCAATCTTTTTCTCAGTTTCTGAATCAAAAACATATTCGCCCTCCATGAATTTATGAAAATCATCTTTTGTGAAGAATTTCACCGGAGGTTGATTAGTTTTAAATTCTTTTGAAGTTTATGAAAAATCATGAATCTTGGGATCCAACTTCACATCATGTGTAGTCTCAGAAGTTAGGTCAACTTGACCTGACATATCTTTGGTTTCACAAGAAATTTGAGTAGAAGTATCAACACCTATATTAGCATTAAGCTTAGGGTGAACAACTAACTCATCAAGAGTATCACAAGTGAAAAACCTATAGAAGTACCATATCAAAACTAAACTATGCGCAAGTTCGTCGTTAGATAAATCAGATTGCACATAATCATCAGCTATTACAGTAGCAGCATTTTGACATGAACATTCAGGAGAATCAGTCAAGGTCTGAGTGGAGGAATTTGTAGATGAGACACAAGTAGTTTGGGTTGAATGTTCTACTAAATCAATTAGGTCAGTTTGAGTAGAAGCATTCTCACAAACTTTCTTAGCATGTACAACAACTAATTTGTCTTCTGAATATGGATTTTGTGACTTGAGATGATCAATGACCTTTTGTTGAGAATCCACCTTTTGTTGTAAACCTTCTATTTGTTTTTCCAAAAATGTTGATGGAATATACATCTTAGTAGGTTTAGATGAAGGATTAACAGATTCTTGGTTTTGAAAATTCGATGCAATTTCTTACAATTTAAAAATTGAAGACTCTTTTGTTTTGTAAGAAGCATTCAGAGCATCGTAATTAACCAAAAATTCATTTTTAGGTTTCTCAACTTCATCGGTCTCAAATTCGTTATCCAATGGACGAATAAATTGTCGTACCATACCAAGTCGAAGAAATTTTTCATCGTACAAAGGTTCAATTTGGTCTTTGGCCTTTTGTAATGGAGTGATATTCTCAAATCCCAACCCATGAAGAAGTTCTGATTTGTCAATTTTCGACTTGTTAAAATAGGCAGTGAAATCCAAGAGAGGGTTTTGTTCAACTTTATATAACTTCTCTTGATAGAAAAGTATATTCTTTTTAAAATCCTCAACTTGTTTTTCAATCTCAATGCCTTTTAGAAAACAAGTATAATTTAAGTCAGAAATCTTCCTTTCGAGTTCAACGTTGTTTGGTTTAGCTTCTTGAAGCTTCTTACTGAGAATATCAACATCCATTTGTCTAGCATTTGCCCGAAGCCATTCATTGGTCTTTTGAATTTCAAGATCTTGATTGGCTTTTTCAAGATCTTGAATGGTCTTTTCAAGATTAAGACATTTTTCTAATAACTTAGAATCAGGAGAGGCATTCAACTCATATTCTTTAACTAACATCCTTTCTTTATATGATTGTAAGTCTTGTTTAATAGTATCATGATCAAAAAGTAATTTTGAATATTCTTTAAGAAGTTTTGAAAATTCACTTTTAGATAATGAAATACTATTTTGCAAATTTTTGTTTTTGTTGGCTAAAGTCTTAATATGAGTTGTCAAGTTAGATAGAGCTAAATTAAGTGACTCTTTATCTCTAACTATAGAAAGAGTAGAGTTAAGATTTACCTCATCATTCGGGTACTCATCATCATCAGTGCTTTCAGTCTCAAAAGCTTTGTTCTTTGCCAACCTCGCCATAAAGAAAACATTAGCAGAAAGATCTTCATCTTCATAATCTGAGAGCAATAGCCATTTGTCATCTTCAGCAAGCAATGCATGACCAGCTTCCACTTGCTTGGCTAATAACATCTTCTGCTTGTAGTACTCATAGTTCCGCTTACGAGGTTGTTTGCAATCAATAGCAAAATGACCAGGAATACCACAATTGTAGCAATTTTTGTCAGATGCTTTACCCTTCTGAACAACTTGTTTCTCATAGCTTTCTTTCTTTTCAACATGGTTTGATCCAATTGATTCACCTTGTTCATAATTCTTGGAATGATAGTGTTCCTTCTTGGGAAATGCACTTGTTGAAGAAGTGCGGAGATTGTTATTTGTAGGCCTCGCTTTGTAGAACTTTTTCTTGAAATGCTTAGTTACCACGGCAAGAGCTTGATATAGTTCATCTGATACACCTTCTCTTGTAGCCATCATATCATCTCCCTCCTCATCAGATGAAGAAACAACCACCATTTGCCTTTTAAGAGCTTCAGAAACCTTCTTTTCAACAATCAATGCCAAAGGATCAGAAGATACAACTTCTAGCATTTTGTTTGATGAAGCTTTGTTTAGAACTTGATGTTCATTGAGTTTGAAGGATTCATGAAGATTATGGATAGTGAACTTCGCCAGATTTTGATGTTGCTTAATCTGTGTTCCATAATCTTCCCACTCAGGACCAAGAGCTTTGATGAATTTGATGTTTAACTCAATCTCTGATTTCTTGACATTGTTCTTCCTAAGTTCATTTATGACATTGCAGAATCTACAGTAGACAGCCTCTAGAGATTCATTTGGCAATTTGCTGAAGTTGTCAAAATCAGTCAACACATTTGTCAATCTAATTGTTGAAGTTGGTTGTATCATAAGAATCAACAGAACCATAGATTTCATCTGGTAGTGCTTTGTATAAGCATGATCTAGCTCTGTTATCTGCAGTTGTTCGATCTTTTTGTTCAGCATTCAAAAGATCAAGAGTGAGTATTGCACCGGTAGTGGGATGACGATGAACTGCAAGTCCATTAAGAATGGAATCTTTAAGTAGGTGACCATTTGGTTGACATTCCACATAGTCCATGAATCTTTTCTTCCATAGTCCATAAGAACCACGGTAGATAACTGGAGGTCTTGTATCGGAACCCAATGCTAATGCTTCACGAGAAGCCATTTGAAAGAGATTTGTTTTGAAACTTGAAATGAAATGAGAGTTTGAAAAAATCAGGTAGTGAAACGATCTTGACGAAGATCGTTCTAGGTGAAGATCGTTTTTGGAAGATCGTCCTAGATTTGAAAAAGAAGCAAGACGATTGAATGGAAGATCGTCTTGGAAGAAATTCAGTGGAATTTGTTCAAGTATGAAATGAAATTGAAATCTCTTTTGTTTTTGGATTTTTGAAAATGAGAATTGAAATTGAATTAAAGGAATTGAAAATGAAAATTGAGAAATGAAAGACTTGGAAATGAAACGATCTTGTTTAAGATCGTCTTAGAATTTTGAATGGAAAATGAGATGGTCTTAAGATGAAGATCGTCTTGGGTTACTGAGAAATTTTCTAAGTAATTTTTGAAAAATTTGACAGAGTTTCAGTATGAATTTGGAAGGAATGAATTTGAGCAAAACCAATCAAGAATGATCAGTTACCCAGGAAGTGTGTGATTCCCAATCACAACAACTTCGATTTAAACAACCAAAACACACTAACTTTCAACAGACACTAAGACGATCTTGAGCAAGATCGTCCTAGAGTCAGGTAACTGAGACGATCTTGGCAAGATCGTCTTAGTTTTCTGCCTTAATTTTCAAAGTAAAACCACTTTGAATTGACCAAAACCGATCCTTTCGGATTAGTTAGCCATAATCAATACTTCACACCACATCCACTTGCTAGAACGATCTTATGAAGATGGTCCTACAAGCCACAACACACAGAGTATGAGCGAATGAAAATTCAAGCACTGAGATGATCTACAGAAGATCGTCCTAGTGAGAATCGTCCTGAGATCATCTTCTTCATCAGATAACAACACATTTTCAGAAACTCCATTAATGACTTTTAAAACTTCAATATCTTTCGAATTACTTGGAGTTAGAACTTGAAATCACTTGCAAACTATTTGTTTTCACGTCCGCAACAAATCCTTGAACAAAATTCAGCTAAAAACACAATAGAATCAAATTCCGAAATTTGAGCGCCAAAATCTAAAAATTCAATCTCGAGTTCTAGATCGAATTGAAACTTGAAACTTAACAGGATTATGTTTTAAGCTATAAGGAATCTAAATTAGAACAAAAATTGATGATTTTATGTGATTTAAACGATGAAAAATGATGAAACAGGGGACGGTATGAAAAACGGTTTTTGAATTTGATTTTTGATGAAATTGAGATCAAAAACAGTTATGGATCGATATCAAAGTGATGTTTTTCTCTGATACCACATGTAATAACACGATTTCTGCTCTAGATTCGATCTCAACAATGATGGATGTAAGTGTGTGTGTTTTTGGTGTGTTTAGTGTGTGTATTGAGAGAGTATGTGTGTGTGTGTGTATGTTTTAGACGGACAGAGGTGTAAGAAAATTATGAAGGTTGTTATTGAAATTGTTATATGTACATGTATATATATGATGCCTAAGGAATGAGGAATATTTATACTATAAGTCCTTACACATGCTAAACTTTATATTTAGCACCTCATCCTTAGTTATCATATATCTATGATTTAACAACAAGTAAGTCCACAATCTTAATTACAATTTATCACTATTTTTGGATTTCTAACACAAGTCACATCGAAGAAACTTACATACTTTTCCTTAAACAAACATGTTATGGATTTGTCCTACAAATCCATAAATGCACCCAACCATATTTCTACGGCATTTGCCATGTCATCAAAGACATGTTTACCTATAAATAAAAGACTTCACACACTTGCAAAGCTGCTTGGAACTTTGGCATTGCAACGTGTGATATATACTCTAAGTAAACTTACGAGTATTTCCTTGTTGTTTAGATCATTTGTATTTCAAGGTTGTTTAGATACTTTCACAAGTGTGATTATTTTTCTGTATAAGAATAAATAAAATACTTTGAAAAATACATCTCGACTCTTTGCCATAATACTTGATTATATATTGTATTAATATAGTTTCAAGCACTTGTTCTTTATTGTTCATATCAATTATCTGGATCGTAATTCTAAACTAGTCTTCATCTAGATTAATTACTTGTCAGACGGGTTACTTGATATATTTGTTATTATTGTTATACTTTTGTTATATCTTGTACTCGTATAACATCTTGTGTAGGTGGGCTCACATATGGTATCAGAGCCTCCCAGGTTAAATCATTAAATTGTTATACCTGTTTTAATCTTACAAGATGTCTAGAACAGAACAACCAAACCCAAATGGTAACCCTAATGTTAATCTCAATGCTACTCCACCACCACCACCACCATCACAACCCAGTGTCCATGTACATTTTCCAAATAATCTTGTTCCTAAATTCGCTGGGGATAGTAACTCTTTTATTGCATGGAAGGCTTGCATGCTCAAGTGTGTTGCTAGGGTTGAAAGACACTTGACCTCCATTCTCTTAGAAGGACCTTATGTACCTATGAATGCCTCGACTATTATTTTTAACCAAGATGGGACCCCTAGAATGACACCCAAAGAGAAAGATCACTGGGCAGAAGAAGACCATAGATTGGCTGACCTTGACTCAAAACTTCAACATATGATTCTCTTTGCTGTCCCAGAAAGTCTAAAAACCACTCTTGTTTTACTTGACAATTCTAAATTGATGTGGAAGAGTTAATGACTCAGTTTGAGGGTACTAAGGAAACTGTTGTCACAAGAAAAGTTGCTTTGAACAAAAAATATGAAACCTTCTTTGCATTACCAAATAAAACTTTGACTCAAACATATATTAGATTTACAAACTTGGTTAATCAATTGAAAGCTTTGGGTGTTGATAAAGATAAAGAAATTTTGTTGGAAAAGTTTTGTGATATACTACCTTCTAAATGGGAAAATCTGATCATGGTTTTAAGATAAGGAAAACCCCTTCACAACCACACTCTTGCTTCTTTATATGGTGCTTTTAGATATACTGAGGAGAATAAAGCTGAGAGAGCTGTGGCTGAGCAAGATGCTAAGAATCATGTTTCTACCAGTTCTGCCTGGTTCATTATTCAGAACCTAGTGAGTCTGCCCTACTATCTTCTAAGACTAATCATTCTAACTCTGTGAAGAAGATGGTAGCTGAATTGATGAAAGCTGGTATTTCTGAATATGCATCACATGAATGTGATGAGGATGATGATGATGATCTTGTTGCAATGATTGCCAAAACCTTTAATCGTTTCAAATTTAAATCAAAAAGAAATGGCAAACAATTTTCTTTAAATAACTCTCTTGATAAGTCCAATTTAGAATGTTTTAAATGTGGAAAGAAATGACATTTTATGAAGGAATGCAGATCATCACAAACTGCCCCTAACCATTCTATCTTTCAGAAAAATGATGATGGGTATAAAGCTAAATACAAGAAGCTTAAAGCCCACATCGCAATGATGGCACAACAAAAATCCAACAAAATAGCTGCATGGTGGCAGATTCTGAAAAATGGGAGGATTCTAATGTGTCTCTAGATGTTGAAGAAGAAGTGAGGGACATATGTTTCATGGCTCGTGAAGATCAAGGTCATGTTGTGAAGTCTGATGTGGAATCTGGTCGTTGGGTGGATATCAGTATGAAAAAGGTTAGTGCTTTTGGTTTTGAAAAAGATGAGGAACAAAAATTGGACCTTCTAGTTATCATTGAGGCCGATATTTCTTATGTTGAAACTGTGCGTTCAGAGAGCATTAAAGTGATTGAAATAAATTCTTCTGAACTGAACGCCAGTCAGGCTAGGCTGAAAGAACTAAAAGATGTTCAATTGGCTTTGAAAAGTTAGCAATCTCTGGTTTCCAAACTTGAACTTGAAAAGGAAGAATTAAGGATTATTTTAGAAAAAGAACAAAAAATAATCAAATCCTGGATGAAATCACTTTTTCCTGAAGCTGCCATAAAGAAAAATTTTGAAAATCAACGAATTGCATATGGCACTGTTGATCTTCATCTTGCATCTGTAATAACTGATTTGGATGCACTTCAAAAAGAAATGAGACCAGAGATAATTTTTAAAGATCTTGGTAAAACAAAAGAGGTAACTGAGAAAGCTCAGGAACAACCTGAGGGAAAATCTGAAGCACGTCAGACCAGTGTTTTAGAAAAGAAAGCTAAAACCAAGAAGACTTTCCCTCAGCCTTCATCTAAGGTTTCTAAAAACCAAAAGAAGAAGAAAAATGTCTCCCCTGTTGAGCCTTCATCTAAGGTTTCTAATGAAGAATCTATTTTGTTAAGGATTGAAAAATGTTGAAAGCACTCCTGTGAATCCTAAACAAAATCCCAAACCATTTTCTAAGAAAATCAAACAAGTCAAAGAAAAATCTGAGAAGAAAAAGGTTGAAGAACCCATCAAACAAACTGTTTTTATCTCATATGAGATTATGACTGACATCCCCTTTGATCCTTTTGCTCCTTATATACCAAAGAAATCTGAGGCTGCTAAGGGAGAGCCCAGTGGACCCATCAAAAGATGGGTTCCCAAGAAGAACTAATCTTTGTGTATGTGCAGGGAGACCGACAGAAGTATATATGGTATCTGGACAGTGCAGCTGGCAAAACCATGACTGGTAATAAAACCCTGCTGGAGGAATATAGGGTGCAAGAGGGGCCCTCAATAACGTTTTGTAATGATGGTAATGGACAAACTGAGGATATGGTGTTTTGAACAATGGACAAGTCAAATTTTCAAAAGTTGCATATGTGAATGGTTTGAAATATAACCTGATCAGTGTTAGCCAACTTTGTGATGGTGGCTTTAAGGTCTTATTTGATGTAAGTCAAGGCACCATATTCAATAGAGATTGGAAGGTAGTACTGGTTTCACCAAGAAAAGGCAACATTTATGTCATTGATATGGAAAGTTCACCTAGTGAACAATGTTTTTATACAAAGGCAGATGAGGACACAAAATGGTTGTGGCATAAAAGATTATCCCATCTGAACTTCAAAAATATAAATAAGTTGTCAAGAAAACAACTTGCTGATGGGATACCTCCAATGTCTTTCAATAAAGACAAGCCATGTCCAGGATGTGAAATGGGAAAGAAGAAGAGAGTATCTTTCAAAACCAAGCAAAATTTCAGCATTACTGAACCACTTCACATGCTTCATATGGATCTTTTTGGTCCTGTGAACGTGCAGACAAGAGCTGCGAAGAAATACACCCTTGTGGTAGTCGATGAGTATTCAAGATATTGTTGGGTGATTTTCCTCAGAACCAAAAGTGAAGTTGCTGCTGAAATCATTGCCCTCATCAAACAAATTGAACTCAAGCATAAGCGAAAAGTACGTCAGCTCAGAAGTGACAATGGCACTGAATTCAGAAATTCCACTCTGGAAACCTTCTGCACTGACACTGGCATATCTCAGAACTTCTCTTCAGCACACACACCATAACAGAATGGTGTTGTAGATAGAAAGAATCGTACGCTAATAGAAGCAACCAGAAGTATGTTGAATGAATCAGGTCTTCCAAAATATTTTTGGGCTGAAGCTGTTGCAACTGCTTGCTACACTCGAAATCTCTCAATTTATGTCAAAAGACATAAGAAGAGTGCCTATGAAGTACTCAAAAATAGGATGCCTAATATTGGATATTTCCATGTATTTAGATGTCCAGTATACATTCTGAATGATTCTAGCAAGTTGGGCAAGTTTGATGCCAAGGCTGATGAAGGTTACTTCTTAGGATATTCAACAATTCGCAAAGCCTTTAGAGTCTACAACATAGGAGTTGAAAAGGTTGATGAGTTAATTCATGTTAGCTTTGATGAATCAAATTCTGCAATTTTTAATAAACCAGTTTCTGAACCACCCTCAGAAGGTCTTATCAGTTTCGGTGAATCTGATCACAATGTTCAATTTGATCAATCACCTGAACGTGTTTCTGATCATCTCAGTTCAGACCAATTAATATTCAGCAAAGCAACACTCCATTTTATCCTTCAGTCACTTTCAAACTACCTTCAGAAATGACTATTGGATCAGATGTGCGTACTGCTGCTCAGATATCAGTCTCCACTAAAGTACCTCAGACTGAAATAGTCTATTCTGAATCATTTCCTGAAGTAAACCAGAGGAGTTCTTGCACTGATATCATTGTTTAGACCCAAGCGATCAATGCTTAAATGTCAGCTTCTTATCACTGATAGAACCGAAGAAGATTGTAATAACACGATTTCTGCTCTCGATTCGATCTCAACAATGGTGGTTCAAGTGTGTATGTGTTCTTGGTGTGTTTAGTGTGTGTGATTTTCAAGAGAGAGAGAGAAAGAAAGAGAGACGATCTGAATAAGTTGTATGTAAAAAATGGATTAAAGGCTTATGATTTCTAAGGAGTTGAGGGTATTTATAGTCTAAATCTACAATTAAGCTAATTGACACTCCTAGTCCCTCAACCTTAGAAATCATTTCACCATGTCTTAACAACAGTAACATCCACTAACTTAAATTACAATTTATCACTATTATTGGATTTCTAACATTCTCCCCCTTAGTGATATATTGTAATGAATGAAGTACGTGTTATTTTGTCTTGTAAGAGTTAAGTTGATGAGCCCGATGGTAAAGACAATTGATGTGATGAAACAAGTCTTCAAAGCTTTCTCATTGTCTCTAGAGAACTTGAATCAATCTTGGTCTTGGACTTCTTATAGTTAAAACATGATGAAATTCTCAATGTTCTTTTTGAACAGAGAATAAAATGAATGAGTCTAGAATCTTTGAAAAATTGTTGAACCGTGAATCAGAGTTGTCTTTTGAAGTGCGGAAGGTATAAATTTGGCTTTGGTTCTTCAATCTTCGATTCTTGAATGAAAATTTGTTTCCTTGGAATGAAGTGTCAAAAACTTAAACTCTCCCCCTTGATATATGCATTGAAGCTTCTTGATCAAGTATTTTTATATGACTTTGAAGATCTTGAATGAAATTTGTTGATGAAGACTCTTTCGAAGTTTTACTTCTTTGTCTTGAATCTTCCAATCAATCTTTCAACTTTTGTAGCTTTGATCTTTGTCATTTTGACTTAAACACTTTGAAGAGTAAACTTTTGAACAAAACTTGAATTAATCATGCTCCCCCTCAATTCATGAGTGTAAGCATTTTGGAGCATCTTTGAACAATATCCTTATTTTCGATCTCATCCTTATCTTTTCAACTTTTGTTAATTTTTTTTTTTTTTAAAAACTTTCAAGAGAACATATTTCGGCGGCAAAATTCACTTCTTTTTCAATCACAATTACATTTCATTTCATTCCACCTTTACTCCATCAAATAATTTTTTTCTTTCTCAATCAATCATAATCTTTTTCTCCCCCTCATAATGACAAAGTTGGGAACCAATGTCATTATGCAAACATTGATTGATAAAATGCGAAATGAAACCTCTTGCATGGAGAAATATTCATCATCAACACATCAACCCAAACCGTTTGCCCAACCCAAAGAATCCTAAGGGTAACTAAAATGTAAGATTGAAGTTGTTTGATATAAACGTTATAGAATGGTGTTGGTGGTTTTTGTGTTTGTGAGATAAGAAATGAAAGACTGGATAAGGATGATCCGTTAACATGTTCAAAAATCAAAAGGATTAATGAAATGACCGATAGAAATGAATAACATTTTTCAGATTTCCTATGTATCATTGAAATATGCACAAAGCAATGTTCTAACATAGTTCGATCTTGTAGCTTTTCAACCACGAGATTGCTTCAAAGAATATAAATCATGGTTAGTACAGCCGAAGCGTTCGATAACCACAATCTATTATCCTTAAAGACTTTTAGGTAAGAACCGAGGTCACTGTTAGACTTCTCGTTTACTCAAAAATTACACATATGCAAGTATGAGACCTACGTTCAACGTTGGAAAAGATGTTAGCATTGGTAGGATTTCCATTTAATCATCGTGGAATATCATTTAAGATATCACTACAAATGTTCCGGCTATATCACATATATAAGCAATAATATTACAAAGACATGACTCGAATGTGTCTTAAGGAAATGAAAGATGATCAAATTAATGATCAATCAAGATAGCTCTAGATACAACGTGATCAAATGAAGTCGGGGACTGGAGCAGAATGTCTCCCTTTTTCAATATCAACATCTTCCAAATGAAGAGTCAATAGAAATGTGAAAAATCTCCGTGAGAAGTGAAACAAGTATTTGTTAAGAAACACTTGAGTGGTTAGGTAAAGATGTGCATCGCTTCATTGGGTCCATGAAGTCTTTATCAAGATATCAACAAATGACATCTGATAGAAATGTGTTGTACTCGGCGATTTGAGAGTTTTAGGGAAGGGTATCATTTCTTTTAACCCTTTTCTCACAACATATCATCATAACCTCTCGCTTTTCAACTTTACTCCCTCCATCCTATTTGCACGAAACCATCATCACTCAAAATACCCTTACAATCTAAAGAAAGAATTGAATACTCCGGGGTTAGAACTTATCGGTGATGATGAAGTTCATGGAGTGAATGAATCTTTCAAGTGCAAACTAAACACCGAACTTCAATTGATGAGAATCATTTGAAAATCATCAAATGTATGTATGAAAATGATTTGAAAACACATTTGAAGTTTTTGAAAAATTTGAAATCTCAAAACTCCTTCTTAATCTATGCAAAGGTAGATCAAAAATGTTTTTCATAGAAAGGTAGAGCAAAAATTGGTTTTTGTGAAGTCAATTAGAGTAAAATCTTTGTTGTGATATATACATGAAAAAAAATTTGAGAGTCTAAAAGTGAACAAGATTTTAAGAAACACAAAGTTTTGCGTCAACAACAATGTTCATAGTAAGACTACTAAGTTTTGCGTTCAATCCTTCGCATCTTACATCAACAAGTTGGATGCAAAATAAAACATTTATACACAAATTTAACTCAATCAATTGTTCAAGATGAGACAACTAGGGAGTACACAAAGGCGTTCAATCATTTGCTTCTCATATCAACAATTGAGAGTTTTTTGAAACATGAAATTCATTTGAAAAATTTGAAGTTGTTTGCAACAAAATCAAGACTCTTGAAGAGAACTGTTTGCAATTTTAAACAAATGAAAAATTTCCATTACACATACATATTCATATAAGACCACTTGGAAGTACACAAAGGCGTTCAATTCCGCGTTATCTTATATCAATCTCTATGTATAACAACACATTTTTTACCAACTTTGAAATATAAATAATTTCAAATAAGAACGGTTTATGCACAGAGTATTTATAAGCCATTTTGAAATAAATAGCTCAATGAAGAACGGGTTGCATACAGAATATATCAAGCCATTTTGAAATAAATAAAGAAAATCTTTTTGTTATTTTTTCAAAATTTTATATTTTTGTATTTTGTTTTTCAAGAATGTATCAAGAACAAAATAAGTTAAGGTTCAAGATTTAACATGCCAAGTTTAGAGATAAGAAAGTTAAACCTTTTCTCATCAGTGGTTTAGTGAACAAATCTGCAAGTTGATAGTCAGTTCCCACAAAGTAGAGCTCGATGTCACCATTCTCAATATGATCTTTGAGAAAATGATATCTCACATCTATATGCTTTGATTGAGAGTGATTTACTGAGTT
Organism: Erigeron canadensis; assembly: GCF_010389155.1. Classification (NCBI taxonomy): domain Eukaryota; kingdom Viridiplantae; phylum Streptophyta; class Magnoliopsida; order Asterales; family Asteraceae; genus Erigeron; species Erigeron canadensis. The sequence continues at coordinate 17,080,482 of NC_057765.1, forward strand.
GACTGTAATAGCAATGGCACTTTGAGAGTCACAATAGATGGGAATATGATTATATTTCAGACCATAATCAGTAAGCTGAGTCTTCATCCATAACACTTGAGCACAACAACTAGCCGCAGCCACATATTCAGCTTCAGCTGTTGATAGTGAAACACAATTTTGTTTCTTGGAAGACCAACTCACAATTTTATCACCCAAAAATTGAAAAGTACCAGAAGTGCTCTTGCGATCAAGCTTACAACCTACATGATCTGCATCTGAATAGGCAGTTAAATTGAATCCAGTATCCCTTGGATACCAGAGACCTAAATTGGGTGTACCCTTCAGATAACGAAATATTCGTTTCACAGCTTGAAAATGTAAATCAGTTGGAGCAGCTTGATACCTAGCACACATACATGTTGCAAACATTATATCTAGGCGAGATGCTGTAAGATACAACAATGAACCAATCATACTTCTATATCTCTTTTGGTCAAATGGTTTCCCATTTTTATAAGTATTAATACTTGTACGAGCAGCCATTGGAGTTGAAATTGAAGAACAAGTAGTCATATCAAACTTTTTCAACATGTCATGAATATACTTACCTTGTGATATGAAAATACCATTTGGTAGTTGTTTGATTTGAAGACCCAAAAAGTAGTTCATTTCCCCAATCATGCTCATTTCAAAATGATTAACCGTTAGAGATGAAAAGTTTTGACAAAATGGTTGACTGGTTGACCCAAAGATAATGTCATCAACATATATTTGGACAAGAAGAACATGCTTACCTTGTTTGCGAATGAATAGGGTAGGGTCAATTGTGCCTTTGGTAAAGCCACCTCTAATCAAGAAAGTAGATAAGGAATCATACCATGCTCAGGGTGCTTGCTTAAGACCGTAGAGAGCCTTGTCTAACCTGTAGACATGGTTTGGTCTTTTGGGATCAACAAAACCTTCTGGTTGTTCAACGTAAACTTCTTCTTTGAGATCACAATTCAAGAAAGCTGTCTTCACATCCATTTGAAACACAGTGAAGTTTCAGAATGCAGCATAAGCTAAGAAAATCCGAATGGCTTCCATTCTTGCAACTGGAGCAAAAGTTTCGTCGAAATCAACACCAGGTTGTTGGCAATAACCCTTTGCAACTAATCGAGCCTTGTTCCTTACTACCACTCCATTCTCATCCTTCTTGTTCTTGAAAATCCATTTTGTGCCAATAGGTTCATTTGTCCTTGGATTCGGAACTAATCTCCATACTTTCAGTCTTTCAAACTGAGCGAGTTCGCCTTGTATAGCTTTAACCCATTCTGGATCTCGAAGAGCTTCAAAAACAGTTTTGGGTTCAATGTTGCTAAGAGAAAGTGCAACCAGACACTCATTCACTGAAGTACGAGTAGTTACTCCGGCTTGTGAATCTCCAATGATTTGATCTGTAGGATGATCTTTTCGCATACGTGACCATTTGCGATCATGAGGAAGAGGATCTTGTTGATTGACATCAACATCATCATCATTAAAACCAGAGTTTTGCTGAGAGATGGAATCATAGCCTGGTAGAACAGTTTCCTTGTAAGATGGATGATCGAAATCAAGAGGCACATATACATTTGGAGTGTTTATCGGATTGATAGTCTGGGTAAATTGGGTAGGTTGTTCTTGAACATTCACTGGAGAAGAATTATCAGGAGAGGATTGAGAAGAAGAATCATTAGAAGAGGATGAAGAACTACTACTTAAAGAAGTAGCATTTTGCTCAGATGAACTTGATGATGATTCATGATGGTTGTCAGGAACTGGATCATTGTTTGAAACTGGTTCAACGATGACTTGAGGTTCTTCATCATGAATCAGTTTAGAATTGTAGAATTCTTCAAAAAGAATATCTAACTCATCACTTGTTGGAGCTGGAAACTTCTTGAATTTAGATGCCAAAGTAGAAGTTCTTGATGAAGTACTTGAAGCATTTGGATCATTACTTGTTGGTAGCAAACTTTCTTGCTCAAAGATCATGCCCGACATCTCATCAAACCAAACATTCATTGTTTCTTGAATCGTATTTGTTCAACGATTGTTGTTAGAAATCAAAAAATAGTGATACATTGTAATTTAAGTTATGGACTTACTCGTTGCTAAGTCATGAGTTGATAATTTCTAAGGTTGAGGGGCTAATAGTGTTAATTAGCATAGCTAGATAGTTTGGACTATAAATAACCCTCAATTCCTTAAAAATTATAACTTGGCACATTAACAACACATTTTTTTTATACCATTAAAACCTGAACATCACACTCTTGATCCCAATTCTCTCTCAAAACACACACAAACACCAAGAACACATACACTAACCAAACGCCATTGTTGATGTGAATTCGGTTGAGAAAATCGTGTTAATAACATTTGGTATCAGAGCAAACATCGTTCTGATCTCGATCCATAACTGAATTCAATCACTTCTCATCACAAATCACCTTTAATTCTGTTTTATTTCTGCTTCTGTTCATCATTTTTGTTCGTTCTGAAATTAAAAAAATTAACCTCTCAAATCACATAAAATCACAAATGTTTGCTCACCATTCGATTCCTCATAGTTAATAACATAGTCCTCTCAAGTTTCATGTTCTAATTCAATCTGGATCAAAAGTTCAGATTTTGAGTTTTTGGCGCTAAAATTTGGGATTTGATTCTGTTGTGTTATAAGCTAAGTTTTGTTAATCGGATCATTGCTGAGGTGAAAACAAACTGTTTGCAAGTGGTGTCATGTTCCAATTCTCAGAAAATCAAAAGATTTTGAAGTTTTAAATTTCGTCAATGGAGTTGTTCATGTTCAGAGGTTGAAGACGACTGGTAAAACGATCTTAATTTAGATCGTCTCAGTTTTCTTTCCTTCATATTTTCATATCAGTGTTGTGGTTTGTCAAACGATTCAAATTTTGATCGTTTTGACAAGTGTTGGGTTGTGAATAACTGATTGTGGCTAAATGATCATTTGGATTGGTTTTGGTCAATACAAGTTATTGAGAAATTCTGAAGAGGAACCAAAACGATCTATTTTAGATTGTTTCAGTTCTCTTAGAAACAAGAACGATCTCTTTTAGATCGTTTCAAGTTTCACTTGAATTTTTTCTGGTTTGAGTAATTTCTGCAGAGTTGTGATTGGAAGTCATACTACATTTGGGTAACTGATCTTTGTGATTGGTTTTGCTCAATTCATTTCATTACAATTCATACCAAAACTCTGCTCAAATCATTTCAGAACACTCAGAATTTTTATTCTTCAGAAAATCATTCAATTTAGATTGTTTCAATTTTAATTCAAAAACAGATCGTTTCATTTTTAATCCCAGAATTAGATCGTTTCATTCTTACTCCAAATTAAATCGTTTCATTCTTCATACAATTTAGATCGTTTCACTTTCACTCCAATTCAGATCGTCTCATTCATACTCCAAAAACAAATCGTTTCATTCTTCATTTTAGATCGTTTCATTTTCACAATCAAATTCAGATCGTTTCAGTTTCATTACAAATTAGATCGTTTCATATTTTCCTCATTTCTTAAAAATCAATTCAATTCTCAATTCAAATCAATTTCAAATGACTACTCGTGAAGCATTGTCTCTGGGTACTGATACAAGACCACCAGTTCTTTATCGTGGTAATTATGGACTTTGGAAGAAAAGGTTCATGGATTACATTGAACGTCAGACAAATGGTCACATGCTTAAGGACTCAATCATCAATGGACTTGCTATGCATCGTCATCCTACTACCCATACCATTTTGACTCCTGATCTTTTAAACGCTGAACAAAGAGATCGTACTGCTGCTGACAACAGAGCTAGATCATGTTTGTACCAAGCACTTCCTGATGAAATCTATGGTTCAGTTGATTCTTACGACACAGCAAAGGAGATTTGGGATGAAGTTGCTAGACAAATGGAAGGTTCTGATGTAACTTCAACAATTCGACTGACTAATGTCTTAACCGAATTTGACAATTTTCAGAAATCTCCAAATGAATCTCTTGAGTCCGTCTACTACCGATTCTGCAATGTGATCAATGAACTGAGAAAGAACAAGGTCAAGAAAGATGAGATTGAGTTGAACATCAAGTTTATCAAAGCACTTGGTTCCGAATGGGAAGAATATGGAACCCAAATCAAACAACATCAAGATCTGACCAAATTCACCATTCATACTCTTTATGAATCTTTCAAGTTGAATGAGAGCAAAGTTCTAAGCAAAAATTCATTCAACAAAGTGCCAGAAGTTGTATCTACTGATCCTTTGGCATTGGTTGTTGAACGAAAGGTTTCTGAGGCTCTTAAAAGACAAATGACTATTGTTTCTTCGTCTGATGAGGAAGGAGAAGATTACTTGGCTCCAAGAGATGGTGTTCCTGATGAATTCTACCAAGCTCTTGCCGCTGTTACCAAGCATTTCAAGAAGAAATATTTCAAAGCGAGGCCAACTAACAACAATCTTCGAACTTCATCAACAAGTGCATTTCCAAAGAAGGAACAATATCATCACAAGAGTTTTGAACAAGGTGAAACAACTGTCTCCAAGCAAAGAGACACGAAAGCAGAAAATGAGAAACAAATCATGGAGAAAAAGAAGACATCTGACAAAAAGGGTTACAACTGTGGATTTCCTGGTCATTTTGCTGTGGATTGCAAACAGCCTCGCAAAAAGGATTATGCATACTACAAGCAGAAGATGCTTCTGGCAAAGCAAGTTGAAGCTGGTCAAGCCTTGATTGCTGAAGATGACAAGTGGCTCTTGCTTACTGATGATGAAGATGAAGATCTGTCTGCCAATGTATGTTTCATGGCAAAGTTGAGCAAAGATAAGATGCTGGAGGCTGATAACACTGACGAGGAATATCCCGATGATGAGGTAAATCTCGACTCTACTTTTTCTTCAATTAAGGATAAAGAGTCTTGTAGAATTGCCTTATCAAATCTGACAAATCATTACACTTCTTTAGCCAACAAAAACAAGAAATTGAAAAATAGCATTATATTTTCAAAAAGGGAATACACAAAACTTCTTGAAGAAAATTCTAAACTTCTTTTTGAATATGATGCTATGAAACAAGAATTTCAAAACTATAAAGAAAAAATGTCGGTCAAAGAATGTGAAATGAATGCGTCCCCTGACTCTAAGTTATTGGAAAAGTGTCATAATTTAGAAAAGACCATTCTTGATCTTGAAAAGGCCAATCAAGATCTTGAAATTCAAAAGACCAATGAATGGCTTCGTGCCAATGCAAGACAAATGGATGTTGATATTCTAAATAAAAAGCTTCAAGAGACTACACCAAAAACAATTGAACTTGAAAGAAAAGTTTCTGATTTAAATCATAACTGTTTTTTAAAAGGCATTGAGATTGAAAATCTTGGAAGCCAAATTGAGGAACATAAAAAGAATATACTTTTTGTTTAATTATGATGCCATCAACACTTCTTACAAAATGAAAAAGTCTTCAATTTTTGAATTAGAAGAGATTGCGTCTAATTTTCAAAACCAAGAATCTGTCGTTTTCCCTAAAGTGTATGTTCCATCCACAATTTTGGAAAAACAAATAGAAGGTTTACAACAAAAGGTGAAATCTCAACAAAACTTTATTAATGATCTAAAGTCTCAAAGTCCGAATTCAAAGAATGAATCAATTGTTGTTGATATCAAGAAAGTCAGTATGAATGTTTCTACACAAACAGATTTCAGTCTCTCAGTAGATCATTCAACTCAGACTACTTATGTTTCATCTAATCCTACCTCCACCCAAACCTTGACTCATTCTTTTAAGTATTCATGTCGAAATACTGCTACTGGCATAGCTGATGATTATGTGCAATCTGATTTATCGAATGACGAACTTGCGCATAGTTTAGTTTTGATATGGTACTACGTTAGGTTTTTCACTTGTGAGTTTCCTGAAGAGTTAGTTGTTCACCCTAAGCCTTGTATTAGTATAGGTGTTGATACTTCTACTCAATTTTCTTGTGAAACCAAAGAATGACATTCAAGTTAATTTTATTCCTGAGACAACCAATAGTGTGAAGTTGGAAAACAAAACTCCTGATTTTTCAAAATTCTCTCCTGTTTCACCATTCCACAAATCTGATTTTGATAAATTCATGGAGGGAGAATATGTTTTTGATTCTGAAACTGAGAAAAAGATTGAATCTACCAAAATCAAAGTTGAATCAAAAGAGGAATCTCCAAAATCATTTTTCAAAGCTCCAACTTCATATTATTCAAAGAAACAGGTTACTTCCAAACCCATCAAGACTGAACCAAAGACTGTCACCAAACCAAGAATCAATAAGTTAAAAACAAAGTGTTCTACCCCAGAAAAGCATGTTAAAACCAAACAAGATGAGACCAATCCCAAAATCAAATACAACAAAGTGAAACTTCTGAAAATCAATTCAAATGTTTCTTCGTCTAGCTCTCAATCTAGTTCAAATTCTAAAGTGTCTAAGTCTAGCTTAGTTTTGCTAACTAGGGATGCTTCAAATGGTGCAACTAGGTATAGGGATAGATATGGCTGGTTTTCTCATGATAAATCTCAGAAACAAGAAGTTTCCGCACCTCCAAAAGAGTCTGAAAAAATAAAAGTGCTTCAAAACTCTCATTTTAATCTTCTTAATGTCAATCCAACAGGTGGAAAGAGCTTGATTAGTGAGTCTAAATGGGTAGCTAAGTCATTAGTACCTAAGATCACTAATGTTGATAAAAAGAAGAAAAGGCGAAGAAGAAAAGATGGTAGAAAGAAGAAGCATGTTTTTGTTGAGTCAAACAATTTATCTTTTAAGTCCTCTGAGTTAAACAATGTTAATGGTGCCAAGGCTAGGCCTTGTGATGTTGTAAACAATGATAATTCTTGTTCTCATATACATGGTTTGAATGTTGGTAAACATGTCACTATTGATTCATGCGTTAATATTCGATTGTTCAAACCAAATGTGCTTATTGATAATGTGCTTGTTAACAAGTATGTTGACATGAAAGCATGTTTGTATGCATTTCCTAAGTTATACTCCCTGCCTATTTTAACTAACCACAAAGGACCCGTCTTTAAGTGGGTACCTAAAGTCGGTTAAATTTTTGTTTGCAGGTAATAACCATCTGTGTATGGATACTCGATTCAGGGTGTTCAAAACACATTACTGGCAATAAATCATTGCTCAAGAATTTTGTTGAAAGATTCATGGGAACTGTTCGTTTCGGAAACAACAATTTTGCTCCAATTCTAGGTTATGGAGAGATTGAAAGAAACGGAATTGTCATCAAAAAGGTTCATTATGTTGAAGGCCTGAGTCATAACTTGTTCAGTGTTGGACAGTTCTGTGACAACAATCTTCAAGTACTTTTTCGACAATCTCTGTGCAAAGTCCAAACTCTAGATGGAGTTGATATCCTATGCGGAGATCGTGAAGACAATCTTTTCACAGTTAATCTTGATGATAACCAACCAACTGATAATATCTGTCTTGTTTCAAAAGCTACATCGAAAAATTCTTGGTTGTGGCACAGAAGGCTTTCTCACTTGAATTATCAAACCATCAATGCTTTAGTCAACAAGCAACTTGTTGAAGGTTTGCCTGACTACAAATATGAAAGTGAGCATGTCTGTACTTCTTGTGCAGTTGGGAAGATCAAGAGAACTTCTCATAAACCAAAGAAAACTCCACACACTTTGGCACCTCTTCATTTGCTTCACATGGATCTTTGTGGGCCTATGAAAGTACAAAGCAGAAACGGGAAAAGATATATTCTGGTTATCATTGATGATTATTCTAGATACACTTGGGTCAAGTTTCTTGCTTCAAAAGATGAAACAACTCAAATTCTGATCAATTTCATCACTTCCACTCAAGTGAATCTTCAACTTCCAGTCCGTTATATCCGTTCAAATAATGGTACTGAGTTTAAAACTACCATCTTCAATGACTTTTGCAAATCAAAAGGCATTACTCACCAATTCTCTGCTGTTCGTACCCCGCAACAAAATGGTGCTTTTGAAAGGAGAAACCGTACGTTGGTGGAAGCAGCAAGAACAATGCTTGCTTATTCCAAGTTACCATCAAACATGTGGGCTGAAGCTGTTGACACAGCTTGTCATACTCAAAATCGGTCCATCATCAATCAGCGTCATGAGAAGACTCCTTATGAGGTTATTAACAAACGCAAACCCAACATCAATTACTTCCATATTTTTGGGTGTGTTTGTTATACCTTGAATGATCGGGAAAATGTTGGAAAGTTTGAAAGGAAAGGTGACGAAGGTTACTTTGTTGGTTACTCAAAGACATCAATTGCATATCGCATCTTTAATCGTCGAACAAACACGATTCAAGAAACCATGAATGTTTGGTTTGACGAGATGTCTGGTATGATATTTGAACAAGAAAGTTTGCTACCAACAACTAGTGATCCAAGTACTTTAAGTGCTTCCTCAAGGACGTCTACCTTAGCTTCAAAATTCAAGAAATATCCAACTCCAACAAGTGAAGAGCTAGATATTCTTTTTGAAGAATTCTACAATTCAAAACCGATTCAAGAAAAGGAACCTCAAGTCATCATTGAACCAATTCCGAACAATGACCCCATTCAATCAAATGAATCAGTTCCAGACAACAATCATGAATCATCTTCAAATTCTACAGAGCAAGAAGAATCATCTTCAAGTGATATTTATTCTCAAAAGAATGATCAAGAACAACCTTCTCAAATCACCCAAACAACAAATCCATCAAATACTCCAAATGTGTATGTACCACTGGATTTTGATCATCCAAATTTTGAGGAAAGAGTTCTTCCAAGCTATGATTCCATTTCTCAACAGAACTCTGGATTTAATGATGATAATGTTGACCTTCATCAACAAGATCCTCTTCCTCATGACAACAAGTGGTCACGTATACGCAAGGATCATCCTGCAGAACAAATCATCGGAGATCCACAAGCTGGTGTTTCTACCCGTACTACAGTCAATGAGTGTCTTGTTGCACTTTCACTGAGTAACATTGAACCCAAAACAGTCTCTGAAGCTCTTAGTGATCCAGAGTGGGTTAAAGCAATGCAAGATGAATTAGCTCAGTTTGAGAGGCTGAAGGTATGGAGATTGGTTCCAAATCCAAGAAAAGAAGAACCAATTCGCACCAAGTGGATTTTCAAGAACAAGAAGGATGAAAATGGAGTTGTAGTAAGGAACAAAGCTAGATTGGTTGCAAAGGGTTACTGCCAACAACCTGGTGTGGATTTCGACGAAACTTTCGCTCCTGTTGCAAGAATGGAGGCCATTCGTATCTTCTTAGCTTATGCTGCATTCAGAAACTTCACAGGTTTCAAATGGATGTCAAAACAGATTCTTGAATGGAGAACTCAAAGAAGAAGTTTACGTGGAGCAACCTGAAGGTTTTGTTGATCCTAAAAAGCCAAACCATGTCTACAGGTTAGACAAAGCTCTCTATGGTTTGAAGCAGGCACCTCGAGCATGGTATGATTCCTTATCTACTTTTCTACTCAAAGGAGGCTTTACCAAAGGTACAATTGACCCTACCCTGTTTATTCGTAAGCAAGGTAAACATGTTTTACTTGTCCAAATATATGTTGATGACATTATTTTTGGGTCAACCAGTCAAACTTTTTGCCGAAATTTTTCATCTCTAATGGTCAATCATTTTGAAATGAGCATGATTGGGGAAATGAATTACTTTTTGGGTCTACAAATCAAACAACTACCAACTGGTATTTTTATATCACAAGGTAAGTACATAAAAGATATGTTGAAAAAGTTTGAAATGACTAACTGTTCTTCAATTTCAACCCCAATGGCTGCTCGTACAAACATAAATGCTGATAAAAATGGGAAACCATTTGACCAAAAGAGGTATAGAAGCATGATTGGTTCATTGTTGTATCTTACAGCATCTCGCTCAGATATAATGTTTGCAACATGTATGTGTGCTAGGTATCAAGCCGCTCCTACTGATTTACATTACCAAGCTGTGAAACGAATTTTTCGTTATCTGAAGGGTACACCCAATCTTGGTCTCTGGTATCCAAGGGATACTGGATTCAATTTAACTGCCTATTCAAATGCAGATCATGCAGGTTGTAAGCTTGATTGCAAAAGCACATCTGGTACTTTACAATTCTTAGGGGATAAGATTGTAAGTTGGTCATCCAAGAAGCAAAATTGCGTATCACTGTCAACAGCAAAAGCTGAATATGTAGCTGCTGATAGTTGTTTTGCTCAAGTGTTATGGATGAAAACACAACTTACTGACTATGGTCTGAAATATGATCGTGTCCCTATCTATTATGATTCTCAAAGTGCCATTGCAATTGCCGTCAACTCAGTCAACCACTCACGTTCAAAACACATTGATGTGAGATATCATTTTCTCAAAGATCATGTTGAGAAAGGTGACATCAAACTCTATTTCGTGGGAACTGACCACCAACTCGCTGATTTGTTCACAAAACCACTGGACGAAAAGAGGTTTAATTTTTTAATCTCTAAACTTGGTATGCTAAATCTTGATCCTTAATTCACTTTACCATGGAAGGAATTCTTGATTCATTTTTCAAAAATTAAAAAAATTGAAAAACAAAAAAAAATCAAATACAAAAATAAAAATTTTGAAAAATAACAAAAAGATTTTCTTAATTTTCTTTTATTTCAAAGTGGCTTGCGTATATTCAGTATGCAACACGTTCTTCGTTGAACTATTTATTTCAAGATGGCTTATGCACACTCAGTGTATAACCTGTGCTTATTTGTGTTATTTATTTCAAAATGGCTTGCATATACTCTGTATGCAACCCAGTCTTAAAAAGAAAAATTATTTATGTTTCAAAGTTGGAATCAATTCATGTTGTTATACATATAAATTGATATAAGATAACGTGGAATTGAACGCCTTTGTGTACTTCCAAGTAGTCTTATATGAATGTATATGTATAATACAAGATGTTAATTGCAATTTTGTTATACCTATTTCAAAAACTCTCAATTGTTGATATGAGAAACAAAGGATTGAACGCCTTTTGTGTACTCCTGAGTTATCTCATCTTGAACAATTGATTGAGTTCATTTTTCATAAATCCTGATTTGATTTCACACAAATCATTTTTGCTCCACCTTTTTTATGAAAATCTTTTCGATCTATCTTTGCATAGATAAAGGAGGAGTTTGTGATTTCAAATCTCTTTCAAACTTCAAATGTGTTGTTTAAACATTTTTTTTACATTTAATGTTTTTTTCTCGAAACATTTACTTCAAAGGAAGTTCGGTGTTTAGTTTGCACATGAGCGACTAGGTTTTTCTCAAAATTCTACTCCATGAATTTCATCATCGCCGATGAAATCTAACCCCGGAGTATTCACTTCTTTCATTAGAACGTGAGGGTATTTTTGAGTGATGATGAATTTGTGCAACTAAGTTGGAGGGAGAAAAGTCGAAAAGTGAGAGGTTATGGTGATCATGTTGTGAGAAAAGGGTTAAAAGAATTGACACCCTTCTCTAAAATTCTAAAATCGCCGGGTAAAACACATTTCTATCGGATGTCATTTGTTGATATTTCGGTATTGAAAAAGCCTTCATGAACCCAGTGAAGCAATGCACATCTTTACCTAACCACTCAAGTGTTTCTTAACAAATGCTTGTTTTACTTCTCACGGAGATTTTCTCATCTCTATTAACTCTTCATTTGGAAGATGTTGATATTGAAAAAGGGTGACACTCTGCTCCAGTCCCCGACTTCATTTGATCACTTTGTGTCTATATCATTAATTTGATCGTTATTCATTCTTTAGGACACATTTGCGTCATATCTTTGTGATATACATGCTTATCTTTGTGATATAGCTGGAACATTTGTAGTGATATCTTAGATGATATTTCACGATGATCAAATGGAAATCCTACCATTGCTAACATTATTTCCAGCTTTGAACGTAGGTCTCATAATTGCATTTTTGTAATTATTGAGTTAACAAGAAGTCTATTGTGACCTTGGATTTTTCATAAAAGTCTTTAAGGCTAGTAGAACATGGTTATCGAATGCCTAGGTGACACTGACCATGGTTTACATTCTTTAAAGCATTCTTGAGGTTGGAAAGCCAAAAGACCAAACTATGTTAGAGGTTTGCTTTGTGCATGTCTCAATGATACATAGGAAATCCGATAAATGATAATACATTTCCTTCGGTCATTTCATTAATCCTTTCGATTTTTGAATACTAACGGATCATTCTTATCCGGTTTCTTTTCTCATCACCCGAACATAGAAAACACCAACACCATGATACAACGGTTATCCAAACAACTTCAATCTTACATTTTAATCATCCATAGGAACAATTGGGTTGGATTATGTGATTAGATTGATGTTTTGTTTATTGATAAATCTTCATGTGTATAATGTCTAAATTTTAGTCATGATTATTTCTTCTAAATATTTAAATCAATCAATGTTTGCATAATGACATTAGTTTCCAACCTTGTCATTATGAGGGGGAGAAAATAATATGATTGAATGATTGATAAGGACAAGGAGAAAAGTTTGTGTTTGGTTGTTTTAATTGCTTTCAGAGATACTATCATTCAGCTTCAAAAATTAAAGAGACTGTGATTACTCATGGATTAATGAGGAGTATGATTACTTCATAAGAGACTTTCCAAAACCTTTTTGAAATGTTTACTCTCAAAAGTGTTCAAGACAATGTGACAAAGATCAAAACTTCAAAGAACAAAAGATTGAAGATTAAAGACAAAGAAGAAAAGCTTCAAAAAGAGTATTCGTCAAATAAAAGATCTTCACGTCATACAACAAACACTTTATCTAAAGCTCTATTGCACACATCAAGGGGGAGAGTACATATTTCTGAAAATTCATTCCAAGACTTCAAGATTCGAAGATTGAAGAATTCAAGACAAGTTCATACCTTCCGCACCTCAAAAGACAACTCTGATTCATGATTCAACAATCTTCAAAGATTCAAGACATTCAAACACTCATCATTCTCTGTTCTATAAGAACATTGAGAAACAACAGATGATCTAACTTCAAGAAGTCCAAGACCAAGATTGAATCAAGTTCTCCAAAGACAATGAGAAAGCTTTGAAGACTTGTTTTCATACACCAATTGTCTTTATCACCGGGCTCATCAAATTCATTCCTACAAGACAAATCAACACGTACTTCAGACATTACAATATATCACTAAGGGGGAGAATGTTAGAAATACAAAAATAGTGATACATTGTAATTTAAGTTATGGACTTACTTGTTGTTAAGTCATGAGTTGATAATTTCTAAGGTTGAGGGGCTGATAGTGTTAATTAGCATAGCTAGATAGTTTGGACTATAAATAACCCTCAATTCCTTAAAAATTATAACTTGGCACATTAACAACACATTTTTTTTATACCATTAAAACCTGAACATCACACTCTTGATCCCAATTCTCTCTCAAAACACACACAAACACCAAGAACACACACACTAACCAAACGCCATTGTTGATGTGAATTCGGTTGAGAAAATCGTGTTGATAACAATTGTAGATTCAGTAGGCAATCGATGTCTTAGAATAACGAACAAAGTAACCTTCATCACCTTTCTTCTCGAACTTTCCAAGATTTTCCCGATCATTCAGAGTATAACAAACACACCCAAAGATATGAAAATAGTTGATGTTGGGTTTCCGTTTGTTAACAACCTCATAAGGAGTCTTCTCAAAACGCTGATTAACAATGGACCGATTCTGAGTGTGACAACCAGTGTCAACAGCTTCAGCCCACATATTGGAAGGTAACTTAGAATAAGCAAGCATGGTTCTTGCAGCTTCCACAAGCGTTCGATTTCTCCTTTCAACAACACCATTTTGTTGTGGGGTACGAACCGCAGAGAATTGGTGAGTAATGCCTTTGGATTTACAAAATTCATCAAACACGGCATTTTTGAACTCAGTTCCGTTATCCGAACGGATGTAACGGACTAGAAGTTGAAGATTTACTTGAGTATAAGTGATGAAATCGATCAAAGTTTGAGTTGTTTCATCTTTGGAGGCAGGAAACTTGACCCAAGTATATCTTGAATAATCATCAACAATAACCAAGATGTATTTCTTCCCATTTCGGCTTTGTACTTTCATCGGTCCACAAAGATCCATGTGAAGCAAATGAAGAGGTGATAATGAATTTGGAGATTTCTTGGGTTTATGAGAAGCTCGTTTAATCTTCCCAACAGCACAAGAAGGACACACATGCTCACTTTCATACTTATAGTCTGGCAAGCCTTCAACAAGATGCTTGTTGACCAAAGTATTGATGGTAGGAAAGTTTAGGTGAGAAAGCCTTCTATGCCACAACCAAGAATTCTTTGATGTAGCCTTCGAAATGAGACAAATATTATCAGTTGGATGGTTATCATCGAGATTAACGGTAAAAAGGTTATCATCGCGGTCGCCACACAAAATGTCAACTCCATCTAGAGTTTGAACTTTGCAAAGAGATTGTCGAAAAAGAACTTGAAGATTGTTGTCACAGAATTGTCCAACACTGAACAAGTTATGACTTAATCCTTCAACATAGTGAACTTTCTTAATGACAATTCCATTGCGTTCAATATCACCATAGCCTAGGATAGGAGCGAAATTGTTGTTACCAAATCGAACAGTTCCCATGAATCGTTCGATAAAGTTCTTGAGCAATGCTTTATTGTCAGTCATGTGTTTTGAACATCCGGAATCGAGTATCCAAACACAGATGGTTATTTCCTGCAATCAAAGAAATTTAACCGACTTTAGGTACCCACTTGAATACGGGTCCTTTGTGGTTAGTTAAAACAGGCAGGGTATATAACTTAGGATATGCATACAAACATGCTTTAGTATCAATATAGGCATTAACAAGCACATTATCAACAAGCACATTTGAATAAAACAAACGAACATTAACACACGAATCAAAAGTAACATGTCTACCAGCATTCAAACCATACACACGAGAATTAACATTGTTTACAACATCACAAGGCTTAGCCTTGGCACCATTAACATTGTTTTTCAAAGAGGATTTAAAAGACAAATTGTTTGACACATCAGAAACAAGCTGCTTCTTGCTACCCGCTTTTCTCCTTTGCCTTTTCTTCCTTTTATCAACTTTAGTGATCTTAGGTACTAAAGACTTAGCTACCCATTTAGACTCACTAATCAAGCTCTTTCCACCTGTTGGATTGACACTAATAAGATTAGAACGAGAGTTTTGAAGCACTTTTATCTTTTTAGACTCTTTTGAAGGTGCGGAAACTTCTTGTTTCTTAGGTTTATCATGAGAAAACCAGCCATATCTATCCCTATACCTAGTTGCACCATTTGAAGCATCCCTTGTTAGCAAAACTGTGCTAGATTTAGATACTTTAGGTAATGAACTAGATTGAGAGTTAGATGAAGAAACATTTGAGTTGATTTCCAGAAGTTTCTCTTTGTTATATTTGATTTTGGGAATGGTCTCAACTTGTTTGGTTTTGACATGCTTTTTAGAGGTAGAACACTTTGTTTTTAACTTATTGATTCTTGATTTTTTGACAGTCTTTGGTTCAGTCTTGACAAGTTTTGGAATAACTTGTTTCTTAGAATAATGTGAAGTTGGATATTTGGAAAACAATTTTGGAGATTCCTCTTTTGATTCAACTTTGATTTTGGTAGATTCAATCTTTTTCTCAGTTTCAGAATCAAAAGCATATTCTCCCTCCATGAATTTATCAAAATCATCTTTTGTGAAAGGTTCAACCGGAGATATTTTTGAAAAATCAGGAATCTTGGTATCCAACTTTATACTATGGGTAGTCTTAGGAATTAGATCAACTTGAACTGACACATCTTTGGCTTCACAAGAAATTAGAGTAAAAGTATCAACACCTATACTAGCACTAAGCTTAGGGTGAACATCTAACTCTTCAAAAGAATCACAAGTGAAAAACCTAAAGTAGTACCATATCAAAACTATACTATGTGCAAGTTTGTCATTAAATAAATCAGATTGCACATAATCATCAGCTATAGTAGCAGCAGTTTGACATGAACACTCAAGAGAATCAGTCAAGATCTGGGTGGAGGAATCAGTAGATGAAACACAAGTAGTCTGAGTGGAATGGTCTACTCCAGCACTTAGATAAGTTTGAGTAGAAACATTCACACAAACTCTCTTGGTGTCTACATCAATTAATTCCTTTTCTGAACTTTGATTTTGAGACTTGAGATGATCGATGACTTGTTGTTGAGAATTCAGCTTTTGTTGTAAACCTTCTATTTGTTTTTCCAAAAATGTGGATGGAACATACATTTTAGTAGGTTTAGGTGAAATACCATTTGACTCTTGGTTTTGAAAATTTGATGCTATTTCTTCTAATTGGAAAATTGAAGATTCTTTAAAATCACATGAAGCATCTATAGCATCATAGTTGACCAAAAATTCAGTTTGAGGTATTTTCTCAACATCATCAGTCTCAAATTCGTCATCCAGTGGACGAATAAGTTGTTGTAACATACCAAGGCGAAGAAATTTTTCATCATACAGAGGTTCAATTTGGTCTTTTGCCTTTTGTAATGGAGTGATATTCTCAAATCCCAACCCATGAAGAAGTTCTGATTTGTCAATTTTCGACTTGTTGAAATAGGCGGTAAAATCCAAAAAAGGGTTTTGTTCAACTTTATATAACTTCTCTTGATAGAAAAGTATATTCTTTTTGAATTCCTCAATTTGGTTTTTAAGATTTTCAATCTCAACATCTTTCAAAAAACAAGTATGATTTAAATCAGAAATCTTTCTTTCGAGTTCAACATTGTTTGGTTTGGATTCTTGAAGCTTTTTATTAAGAATATCAACATCCATTTGTCTAGCATTTGCTCGAAGCCACTCATTTGATTTTTGAATTTTAAGATCTTGATTGGCTTTTTCAAGATCATGAATGGTCTTTTCAAGATTGTGATATTTATGTAATAACTTAGAATCAGGAGAGGCATTCAACTCACATTCTTTAATTAACATTTGATCATTGTATTTTTGAAAATCTTGTTTAATAGTATCATAATCAAAAAGTAATTTTGAATATTCTTCAAAGAGTTTTGAAAATTCACTTTTAGAGAATGAAATACTAATTTTCAACTTCTTATTTTTGTTGGTTAAAGACGTGATATGAGTTGTCAAATTTGATAAAGCTAAATCAAACGACTCTATATCTTTAACTATTGAAAAAACAAAGTGTAGATTTACCTCATCATCTGGGTATTCATCATCAGTGCTTTCAGCCTCAAAAGCTTTGTCCTTGGCTAACCTCGCCATGAAGCACACAATTGCAGAGAGATCTTCATCTTCATCATCCGAGAGCAACAACCATTTGTCATCTTCAGCAAGCAATGCATGACCGGATTCCACTTGCTTTGCCAACAACATCTTCTGCTTGTAGTACTCATAGTTTCTCTGACGAGGTTGCCTGCAATCAATTGCAAAATGACCAGGATTTCCACAATTATAGCACTTTTTATCAGAAACTTTACCCTTCTTAACAACTTGTTTGTCATAACCTTCAACTTTCTTTTCCACATGCTTGGATCCACTTGATTCACCTTGACCATTATTCTTTGAATGATAGTGTTCCTTCTTGGGAAATGCACTTGTGGAAGAAGTGCGGAGATTGTTGTTAGTTGGCCTCGCTTTGTAGTACTTTTTCTTGAAGTGCTTGGTAACTGCGGCAAGAGCTTGATATAATTCGTCAGAAACACAATCTCTTGGAGCCAACATATCATCTCCCTCCTCATCAAACGAAGAAACAACTACCATTTGCCTTTTAAGAGCTTCAGAAACCTTCTTTTCAACAATTAATGCCAAAGGATCAGAAGATACAACTTCTGGCATTTTGTTCAATGAAGCTTTGTTTAGGACTTGATGTTCATTGATTTTGAAGGATTCATAAAGATTATGGATGGAGAACTTGGCCAGATTTTGATGTTGCTTAATCTGAGTTCCATAATCTTCCCACTCAGGACCAAGAGCTTTGATGAATTTGATGTTTAACTCAATCTCTGATTTCTTGACATTGTTCTTCCTAAGTTCATTTATGACTTCGCAGAATCTACAGTATACAGCCTCTAGAGATTCATTTGGTAATTTGCTGAAGTTGTCAAAATCAGTCAACACATTTGTCAATCTAATTGTTGAAGTTAGGTCAGATCCTTCCATTTGTCTTGCCACCTCATCCCATATCTCCTTGGCTGTATCATAAGAATCAACAGAACCATAGATTTCATCTGGTAGTGCTTTGTATAAGCATGATCTAGCTCTGTTATCTGCAGTTGTTCGATCTTTTTGTTTAGCATTCAAAAGATCAAGAGTGAGTATTGCATCAGTGGTGGGATGGCGATGAACTGCAAGTCCATTAAGAATGGAATCTTTAAGAAGGTGACCATTTGGTTGACATTCCACATAATCCATGAATCTTTTCTTCCATAGTCCATAAGAACCACGGTAGAGAACTGGAGGTCTTGTGTCAGAACCTAATGCCAAAACTTCACGAGAAGCCATTTGAAAGAGATTTGATTTGAAACTTGGAATGAAATAAAAGTTGGAAAATTCAGGAAATGAAACGATCTTGATGAAGATCGTCTTAGGAGAAGATCGTTTTGGAAGATCGTCCTAGAAGAAGAAAAAAGTAAGACGAGTTGAAACAGATCATCTTAGGTTTTTAAAAGAATGAGACGATTCAAGAAAGATCGTCTTGAAGAACCTTGGATGAAATTTGATTAAGTATGGAATGAAAAGTGAAAGTGAATGATGATTTTGTCTTTTGGAATTGGAAACTGAAACTGAATGAAAGTGATTGAAAATTGAAATTTGAAACTGAAATGAATGAAAATGAAACGATCTTGTGGAAGATCGTCTTAGAAATTTGAAGAAGAAAATAAGACGGTCTTGATTAAGATCGTCTTAGGGGACTGGAAAAGTTTCTAAGTATTTCTGAAAAAAATTTGACAGAATTTTGTTTTGAATTTGAAGGAATTTATTTGAGCAAAACCAATCAATAATGATCGATTACCCAGGAAGTGTGTGATTCCCAATCACAACAACTTCAAACAATCAACCACAACAACTCAACAATCAATAGACACTGAGACGATCTTGGTCAAGATCGTCCTAGAGTCAGGTAACTGAGACGATCTTGGCAAGATCGTCTTAGTTTTCTACCAATAGTTTTCAAATTATTAACTTTGATTTGACCGAAACCGATCCTTTCGGATTAGTTATCCACAATCAATACTTCACACCACAACCACTTGCTAGAACGATCTTGTGAGGATCGTCCTACAAGCCACAACACAGAAAGTATGAATGAATGAAAATTCAGGCACTGAGACGATTTGCAGGAGATCGTCCTAGTGAGAATCGTTCTAATGTCGTCTTCTTCATCAAACCAGTATGAACAAACTCCATTGATGACTTTTTAAAGCTTTAATATCTTTCGATTTACTTGGAGTTAGAACCTGAAACCACTTGCAAAACGTTTGTAATTACGTCTGCAACAAATCCTTGAACAAAATTCAGCTAAAAACACAACAGAATCAAATCCCGAAATTTCGAGTTCTAGATCGAACTGGATCTTGAAACTTGACAGGATTATGTTTAAAACTATCAGGAATCTAATGGTGAACAAAAAACGATGATTTTATGTGATTTTTCTGGTGAAAAATGATGAAACAGTGACGGATTAAAAAAACGGTTTTTGATATGAAATTGGATGAAAATTGAGATCAAAATCAGTTATGGATCGATATCAAAGTGATGTTTTGCTCTGATACCACATGTAATAACACGATTTCTGCTCTCGATTCGATCTCAACAATGGTGGTTCAAGTGTGTGTGTGTTCTTGGTGTGTTTAGTGTGTGTGATTTTTTAGAGAGAGAGAGAGAAAGAGACGATCTGAATAAGTTGTATGTAAAAAATGGATTAAAGGCTTATGATTTCTAAGGAGTTGAGGGTATTTATAGTCTAAATCTACAATTAAGCTAATTGACACTCCTAGTCCCTCAACCTTAGAAATTATTTCACCATGTCTTAACAACAATAACATCCACTAACTTAAATTACAATTTATCACTATTATTGGATTTCTAACAAAGATTGACGAGGCTACGAAAGATCCAAGTTGGGTTGAAGCCATGCATGAGGAGCTTAACCAGTTTGAGAGGAACAATGTTTGGGAGCTTGTTCCATGTCCCAACAATCTGAAGAAAGAACCAATTGGGTCTTTTGTAATAAGGTGGATGAAGATGGCCATGTGATTAGAAACAAGGCAAGACTAGTTGCAAAGGGCTATGCACAAGAAGAAAGAGTTGATTTTGATGAGACTTTTGCACCAGTTGCTAGACTTGAAGCTATCAAAATATTCTTAGCATTTGCAGCTCAACATGATTTCAAAGTCTATCAGATGGATGTTGTAGAAGCAGTTTTTGAGAGGCTTTTATTGTCCGTCGCAATATAATTCTAAAGGCTGGTCGTGATGAAGAGAAAGCTTCATCAAGGTCGTGATGACGTCAGCACAAAGTCGCTAGTTCGTGTGAAGGAGCTTAAAGCCCATGAACGAGATTGAAGTCCAGCCCGTTTAGCAGCCTATATATAGAACACCTAGGTCTAGGGTTTCGATTGATGATTTTAGTTGCAACAGATTTCGTCCAACGGATCGGTGTAGAGATCTATACACCGTATCCACCATGTAATTCATTATTATTGTCGTCTCCTTGATTGTAATCCGTAATCATTGAGATGTTTTCAATACGGATTTATCATTGTTTTGTAATCGAGATGACTGATTAATAAAGGAATTCGTTTTATATCTCTTGTTCTTTGTTCAATTCGTGATTATATGTTCATAATTTTACAGAAACCTCAAAGACAAATCTAAGTGGATTCCACACACTTAGATGTTGTTAGATCGTGATTTTATCGGTCCAAACCGCACTTTCAAATGTTAAAAGTGCTTTTCTGAATGGAGAATTGGAAGAAGTCGTATATGTTTATCAACCACCAGGATTTGAAAGCAAAGAAAAACCTCACTGGGTGTACAAGCTGACAAAGCTTTATATGGTCTGAGACAAGCACCTAGAGCCTGGTATGATACTCTAACTCGACATCTTTTAGATAATGGTTTTAAACGGGGTGCATTAGATAACACTTTATTCATCTTGCATGAGAAAAGTGATATCTTACTTGTACAAGTTTATGTTGATGATATTGTGTTTGGTTCTACAAATAAAAAATTGTGTGACAAGTTTTCTAAAATTATGTCTTCTGAGTATGAAATGAGTATGATGGGTGAATTGACATATTTCTTGGGTCTTCAAGTAAAACAAACCAAAGATGGTATTTTTATAAATCAAGAAAAATATGTCAGAGATTTAATAAAGAAATATCAATTTGACTCAGTTTCATCAAAAGATACTCCAATTTCTGCACCATTAAATTTGGACTCAGATCCTAATGGAAAACTTGTTGATCCCACAAAATATCGTGGTATGGTGGGATCACTCATGTACTTAACTGCAAGTAGACCAGACATAATGTTTGCAACATGTCTTTGTGCCCGATTTCAATCTGATCCCATGGAATCACACCAGAATGCTGTAAAACGTATTTTCAGATACCTTAAAGGTGTCCCCAGACTAGGTCTTTGGTATCCCAAAGGCTCAAGTCTAGATCTTATGGGTTATTCAGATTCTGATCATGCAGGTTGTAAGATAGATAGGAAAAGTACCACAGGTGGTTGTCATTTCTGTAACAACCGTCTTAGAAATGTTCTAATTAAGTTCTTGAAACGTAATTTCGCCACTAGAACGGCCAGACAGTTCAATTTGATTAAGTTCTTGACGTGCTTTATACCTCAATTATGTGCTTATATGAAGGTCAATTTGATCTTAAATATTGATTGATATGACGAGTTAATAATTATGTACAATGAAATATTAAAGTTCGGTTCATAAACGTTCATGTTCATTAAAGTTCTAGTTCAAAATGTTCGCAAATGGTCCTTACATTTATTGGGTTCATTAAATATGGAAATGTATATATAGAAAAAGATGGAAACCTAGAGAGAGAACTCACAACATTATTCCTTCTCTTCTTCTCTCTACTTTCTCACACTAAAACACATAGTGCAACCACATTTTCACACACAAAATCCATCCTTTGATTTTGGATTGTTAAATCAAAATCACTTGTACTTTTAACATCCTTGTGATAATCAAAACGTGTTTCTGGAATCAAAACTCAAGTAACAACAACAAATTATGAGTTTTTGATCAAATTAAAAGTGAACTTTTTATACTTTATGTTTTTGATGATTTGGTCCAATTTTGATATGAAATCGTGTTAATGATTGATGGGTTTGTGTCTAAATGTGTCTAATATCATTTATGTGAACAAATTTGGGTCATAACATGCTTTAATTTACAAAACCCATTTGTGAAAATGAAAGGAAACTTGTTCTTAATGTGCCACACCTTATTCATGTTATAGATGGTCTTAAATCGTTAAAAGTGTTAATGGTTAGTGTTTATATGCATATATGTACAAGTTTTATGTTCTAACTTGTCCTGGATTCGATCTAGATCTTTGTGCAATGACCTTGTTCTTGTTTCAGCCGTGTTTGGCACCTAAGATGATCCTGATGGGACGATCTTGAGCCCAAGATCGTCCTGGCCAGCCTTTGGTTCATAGTTCATTGTTCAATCGATCTTGTGTGGTGTTGTGGTGTTGTTGGTACGTTTAATGGGTAACCGATCCTTTGGATTGGTTTAGCTCAAACTCTTGATCATGAAACAATCATGAGACTTGTTCTTGTTCCTTGGATCCTAGGACGATCCTGATTAGTCCAATGGGACAATCTTGAGGTCTGTTCCCTCAAAACGATCTTGTACATTGAACCTTAAGACGATATTCAGATCTTGATCCCCAAAACGACCTTGAGTTCTTGTGTACCTAAAACGATCTTGATGAGACGATCTTGTGCTCCACTCCTAGGACGATCTTGCCTTGAAGTCACCTAGGACGATCCTGAAAGTCACCTAGGACGATCTTGAGGAGAAGCCAGAACGATCTTGACATCCAAAACCCTAAGACGATCTTGTGTTCATTCTAAAACAACTTGTACATGTTCTATATCATACCACACTCGATCCTTAATCATCTAATCAGTTCACAACAACATCATTACTTGATTAATCACATCAAAGGCTGATCATTAACATCTAAGCTAGATCATGGTTCGATCTAAGACGACGTACAAAGTGCAAACCCTAATTAAGTACATTAAGACGTGTTCTATCTTGATTATCAAAGTACGAGTTCTATGAACAACTAAATCAAGTTCTAGAGGCTAAAGTTCATTAATAAAGACATGTTCAACTCATTAACACGATAAGCACTTATGTGTGAGATCAAAGACGTTCAATTCGAGTCCAGTTCATGTACTTAAAGTTCATTTAAAACTCTTTTGAGTCAAAACTTTCAAAGATCTTCAAAGGACCAAATCATCAGTTCATCAAGGACATTTCAGTGATTGAATAATCACATGAACTAATATACGTACTTATTTATGATCCATGATATGTACTTAGGCATTCATCAAGACGTGTTTGGATTGTGATAGATATAACTATCTATCTCTGTACTTGTTCTCTGTGCTAGTTCTCTGTGCTTGTACCAGATCACTCTGAGTTCACTAATCCCCCTTTCGTACATTTTGTTCAAAGCTCTTTATCGGGCACTGAAAAGCATGAAAACTATTTTGTACTAGTACTTATGTTCTTGAACTATCTTACGTACTATTTTATGATCTTGAACTACTTATGATACAATTCTGAAACTGATTTACAGAGTGTTTAAGTCTTGAATGGGCAGGATCTTAAACACATCTATACTACTGTACTTGATCTTTACCATGTTCTAGTTCGTACATGTACTTGTTAAGTTCTTGTTCACTGCTATCAATTCATCTCCCACAGTTCAGGGAATGAACCGTAGGTAATTATGGACAGCGCTGTTTAGGGTAGGCCCACCCTCATTCTCCACAGTTTAGGAGGATGCATATTACTTGTTCTTGTTCATGTTATTGTTCTAACATAGATCTTACTTGACGTACTTGAGCTATATGAGCATACTATTACATTAAGGTTCAGTTCTTGCCAATCGGTTTATGTGAGTCCACCTAAACAAGATGTACAAGAGATCAAGATATAACAAGATATGAGGTTAGACAATAATAATCACAAGTTATATCAAGAAACCCGACTGACAAGTAAATCGAAACTAGATAAGACTAGTTAGAATTACGATCCAGATATTGGATAAGAATAATAAAGTACGATTGCTTGAAACTATATAAATTACTAAATATATTCAAGTATTATGACAATGAGTCGAGATGTATTTTTCAATGTATTTTATTTATTGCTATAAACAAAATACAAGAGTTGTTGCGGAACAAAGATAATTACACTTGTGAAAATATCTAAACAACCTTAGAAATACAAATGATCTATGCGAGAAGGAATTACTCATAAGAATACTTAGAGTAATATCACACGTTGCAATTGCCAAAGTTCCGAGCTCTTTTGCAAGTGTGAGAAGTCTTATATTTATAGGCAAACATGTCTTTGATGACATGGCAATATGCCGTACAAATATGGTTGGATTCATTTATGGATATGTGAGACAAATCCATAACATGTATGTCTAAGGTAAAGTATGTAAGTTTCTTTGATGTGACTTGACATACTTTATTCCCAACCATTTGCTAAAACTTTCCCAATCCCAGGTTGAGAGTAATTAACTGGGTAAAGGTAGTTAAAGCTACAAAAAGACTTTTCTCGTAATCAGTGAAAAAGTGTTGTAAGTACTTTTTCACTGAGCCTCTTCAGATTCAACTTCAGGTAAGATCTTCTCTGAGCTCTGCTTCTGAGATGATCTTCTTCTTCAGTCTTCAGTCTTTGACTTCAGTCTGAACGTCTTCAGTGTAGGTTGATTCTGAATCTGAAGTGAAGCTTCAGTGAGCTTTATTCTGAATGACTTCAGAATCCTGAGCAAGCTTTCTTCACTGAACTTCAACTATTTTGAACAAATCATACTTAGTCGATTTTCGACCTAACAAATTCCCCCTATTTGTTCTAAAATAGTTCATGTATTTTAGACTTCTATCTATACAAGTTTGTAAGTCTAAAAAATACAAGTTTTTGTTTAAGTTGTAAAAATATTTCTAAGGACATCTCATAGATCATGACGCCTTAAGAAAATTTTCTTGTTTGTTTTCTTACTTAAACTATTTCCTAATAATATGATGTAACTTGTAACTATATAAAAGATACTGAGATGATTGTTCAGTTACAAGTACAGAAATGAAATGGAAAAATATTTACAAGTACAAATATTTACAAAGAGATACAACTACTTCTTCGCAGGCCTTGAGCCAGAAGGTGCTTCAGTAGCCTTTCTCTTTGGAGAGCTGACCTTTCCAAATAATCTTTCCTCCATCTCAACTTTGGCCTTCATTTTCCGTTGGATCTTCAGCATCCAAGCGCCATTCAGATGAGACTTTGGTTTTCCTTTCAGAGCATTGATCATCTCCTTGTGCTCAGAATACCCAAACTTATGCACCGAAACCTGCTCATATTCTTCTTCTACTCTACCATCTCTTTTCACAATCAGATTGAACAAATTTAAACCATCTTCCTTTAGAATTTGGACATCAAGGATCTTTGCAGGATGGCACCTGTGTTTCATATAATAATCATACTGATCCTTTTCATGTTTATCCTTTACCTGAGCAACTTCTTTAGAAATAGGTATGAATGTAGAGAGGTCAGCGTCTCGAGCATGCTTTCTTGTTGTCCTTGGGCCAGTTAGTTTGGGCTTCTGAGGTGGCTTACAGATTTCCTTCTTAGCCTTCAGAACACTGGACATAATTTCTTTCTTTTTGATCTCCATCTCTTTCTTCCTATTCTTTACCAGATCTTCAATAGATATTTTGAAAGTGAGATGGTCCAGCTTTTGTTCTAAGGGAGAATACTTCATTCCATATTCATATTCGGCCATTTCCACCAAGGCCTTCTGCACCCTTGCATCATGCTTGATCTTCTGATATCTTTCATTAGAGAGGCCAAGAGCTGTAGTATCTACCAGATCAATGGTACCCATTGCCAAGTGTTGGGCCCTTTCTTTTTCTTTGGTTTCTCTCCACATAATGAACTGGTTGGAGACTTGTCTTTGTAGGGCTTCCAACTTTTTCTGGTCAGCATCTAAATTTGGCAATGGATAACCATGCTCATCCACATTTTCCCCAACAACAAAACCAGAGTCCTTGGTCCCCTTTTTCTTTGGTTCCTCAACCATCTTAGCTTTGCCTTTATCTTTCCTAGCTTGTTCAGATGGTTGAGGTTCAGATTGTTTCCTCAGTTGTTCCCCCTCAGATTCAGATTGCCTCTTGGTTGCTTCTATTAATTCTTGAGAGCTGGCTAGCAAACCAATTGGCACATCACTTCCCCCTTTGGGAATCTCCGCAGGCATCCGAGTATATAAATCAATGGCCTTCTGCATGCCCTGTAGAGGTTCCCAATTCTGCTGGGTAATACTGTCAGAAATACCCTTAGACATAGTGGCAAACTGAGCTCTTAATCTGAATGTAGAGTTCAGGTTCAGCTTCTCATGCTCCAGGACTTCCTTCAGCAATCCCTTTTCTTCATCAGATAAAGCACCAGAGGGAGGAGGAGTAACAACTTCAGGAGCTTTCTTGATCAGGGCCAGGATTTCATCCAGTTGCTTTGACTGGTTCTAAACTTGTTGATCAAGAGTTGACATAGAATTCTTCATTTCATTAACAGCTTTGTCAACCTTGTCATTTGTCGCTTTGGAGACTTCAGAAACCATCAACCTGACCCTCTCTTCAACCTTTTCTGCCACCGACACTGAAATCTGAGAAATGAGATCTTCAGAAAATATGGACTTCAGTGTCTGAGAAACCTTTTCACCAACAGAGGCACCAAGGGACTCTTCATCAACACTTGGTTTCTTAACCAACTCACCAACTTCTTTTTCAAGTGCCAAGAAAGAGTTTTGTATCATAAGTATCCAGGATTGCAGATTCGCAACAACTGAACTCTGCACATCCCTCTTGGTCAACTTGAAAGCTTTACCAATTGCCCTACTCAAACCATTACATGTTGACACCAATTCATGTAACTTCCCAACCACCAAGCTCTCATTAACTACAATTCGTGTAAATTCAGTACCCATAACAACCTGGGCACCCTTCAAATCGGCCAGAGACTTGGTGTTGGCAGCTAGAGATTTAGATAAGCCCTCAACCTGAATGAGAAGGTTTTGGACTTCAGTTTGTGACTTCTCTAGCTGAGCTTCCATGCTCAGAGGTGCAGTAGACGAAGTGGAAGCTGAAGCAACAAAGGGAGTTGTCCTGATGCTTGCCAGAGTTCTTTCCAAAATTCTTTCTGAGGGACCATCAGACTCGGTCTCAGAATCCAGTTCCTTTTCTTGATCTCCTGGCAGATCATACGTTCTCCTTGGTGGAACAACATGAATTTGAGGGTGAAGGAATTGAAGAGGTGGTTGAAAAACAACAGATGTAACATAAGTTGGTGTTGTGCCTTGGGGAAACAAAGGATGTTGATGAGAAATTGGTGGTGGTTGATAAGGTGGATCAAGATCAATAATATTTTTTTGTTGTTGTTGTTGTTGTTGTTGTTGTTGTTGTTCCAAAAGGGGTGGTGACATAGGTTCTTCAACAGGGTTGAGGGTTGGCTCAGAATCTGAAAGATTCTCCCTCAATAAGTCCTCATCGAACTCAAAATCTTCGAGGTTTCCCTCAGGAAGCTCATCGTCATCCCAGATATTTACAATCTGGTCGGATATGCTCTGGTCTTGAGTCCCAGAATCCAAGCCAACACCCAGTTCAGCAGTTACTTCAGCAGGTGCATCGTTACTGGTCAAAAGTGGAACAACTTCAGACGATACCATTTGTGCCTCAGTAACCCTTGTGCTGGATCCAAGAGTCTCTTCATTGGCCGCAGTCTTTGAAACCTCCATTTCTCTGGGTATCACCTGAAGCATTGCAGGGGAAAGTTCAGGTTCGTCCTCAGACTCAGTCAGCTTCGAGAGATCTTTGCAAAAGTCCGTCTGAGAGCTCTCCTGAAGGATGTCAGAATATCCTTCTCCCAGAATTGCAAGAAAACATACACTCAAAAATCTAGGGAAGGTAATATGAATGCTCCTCTTCCCCTTCAGCTTTGTCAGCAGCTGAGCAAAAAGCATCTCAGCAAAGTCCACCTTCATCCCATGCAAGAGATAATAGCCCATCTCGACTTGGATCAACGAAATTTGATCCAATCCTCCACTATTCCCTCCAAGACACTCCACAATTTGTGTCCAGAAATATCTCCAGCACCCCTTGAAACCAGCAATAAAGATGTGGCCAGATGTCTTCAAGTTGCCATCATCATCAAGAATTTGGTTGTGGCCGGTAGCAAGCAAAACTTCTCTAAAATTAACCCCTTTTTGTCTTTTTGTATATGGGGTGTTGGGAGGCAAATAATTTAACCTGAGCACCTCCCTGAAAGCATCAAGCGTCAATACGCACTTCACCGTACCTTCCTTCAACGTAAATGCTATCGACTTCTCATCCTTCACAACTTCTGCCGTATACCAAAATTCCAACAAGTATCGATGATATAACCGCTCTGGATCAGCAGTTAGGGCGTAGGAGATGGGACAGCGTTGAAGAAACGCATTTATCCTGCCCATTAGCCCTTCAGATTTGGCATTTAGGGCTGCCTTAAAGTTGTTCATATTGAACCGAATGGTTTTGGATTCAAAATCCTTTGGCCATTGAGAACTAGGTTTTACTACAGATTTGGGTGGTGAGTATTCAAAAGCGATAAGAGTTTTGGGTTCTTTGACAGTCGATGATGTAGCCATTTAATATAAGATAGAATGAAAGACAGAAAGGAGATGAAAATGTGTTAAGGAAATTTAGGGTTTGAAGTTACGAAAGAAAATGAAATGAATGTTGAATGTTTGAGAGAATGAGAGAGAGATATGATTAGGAGTAAATGAAAAATGAAATAAATGATGGAATGATCTTGGAAAAAGGTTTTATATTTTCAAAGGAATACAAGAGGATTTTCCACTGAAAATAAATAAAAAAGATTTTGAAATTCAAACCCAATAAAAATATAATGATATTTTATTGAAAGTATATTTGATCGGGTTTGAAGTCCGAAATAATTTTTGGTGACACGTCCGCATTTAATGCAACAACGGCCATGACCCCACTTTTTCGAGAGAAATTCAACCATTTTTAATGCAAAAGCAATGATCATTGTTCTTTACGACGCAAGTGGTATGACACATCAGCAAAAAGGTATCATGGAACAGTAAAAATCACGTGTCCACTTGCCAGCTAGGTATCCATTTGTAATCAACACGATTTTATCAACCGAATTCACATCAACAATGGTGTTTGGTTAGTGTGTGTGTTCTTGGTGTTTGTGTGTGTGTTGAGAGAGAATTGGGATCAAGTGTTTGTTATTCAGGTGTAATGGTATGGAATGTATGTTAAGAGTGATGCTTATTGTTATAATTTCTAAGAGATTGAGGGCTATTTATAGTTTAAACACATCAACTATGCTAATTATCACAATTAGCCTCTCAACCTTAGAAATTATCAACTCATGATTTAACTACAAGTAAGTCCATAACTTAAATTACAATGTATCACTATTTTTGGATTTCTAACATTCTCCCCCTTAGTGATATATTGTAAGGTCTAAAGTACGTGTTGTTTTGTCTTGTACGAATGAATTTGATGAGCCCGGTGATGAAGACAATTGGTGAGTTGAAACAAGTCTTCAAAGCTTTCTCATTGTCTTTGGAGAACTTGATTCAGTATTGGTCTTGGACTTCTTGAAGTTAGATCATCTGTTGATTCTCAATGTTCTTATAGAACAGAGAATGATGAGTGTGTATATGTCTTGAATCTTTGAAGATTGTTGAATCATGAATCAGAGTTGTCTTTTGAGGTCCGGAAGGTATGAACTTGTCTTGAATTCTTCAATCTTCGAATATTGAAGTCTTTTCTTTGAAATGTTGGAATGAATTTTCAGAAACATGTACTCTCCCCCTTGATGTGTGCAATGTAGCTTTAGGTAAAGTGTTTGTTGTATGATGTGAAGATTCTCTATTTTGATGAAGATTCTTTTTGAAGCTTTTCTTCTTTGTCACATCATCTTAAGCATTTTTGAGAGTAAAATATTTCAATAAGGTTTTTGAAAAGTTTCTTATGAAGTAATCATGCTCCCCCTCAATTCATGAGTAATCACAATCTCTTCGTTAAATCTTGAATGTATATCCTTTTCTTTTCGAGATGAATAGTCTTCAAGTTGAATTTGGAACCCTTGCAGTTTGGAATGAAATTGACTAACAAACTTTGAAGAAGAATGATCACAAATAAAATTTGAGAGAACTTCAAATAAACTTGAAAACTTCCAATCAAGACACTGAATGATAGTATTTCGGAAAGCAATTGAAACAACCCAAACACAAACTTTTCTCCTTGTCCTTATCAATCATTCTAATTTCTTCTCCTAATCAATAATCAATCATACTAGTTTCTCCCCCTCATAATGACAAATAGCAATGTCATTATGCAAACATTGATTGAAAAGAATATTAAAAGAGATAATCATGACTTAAAATGTAGTCATTATGCTCATGGAGAATTATCAACCATCAAAACATCAATCTATCCATATAAACCAACCCAATTGTTCCTATGGATGACTAAAATGTAAGATTAAAGTTGTTGGGATAAACATTGTAGTATGGTGTTGGTGTTTTCTGTGTTCGGGTAATGAGAACAGAAACCGGATAAGAATGATCCGTTTGCACTAAAAAATCTAAAGATTAATGAAATGACCGAAGGAAATGTATTATCATTTATCGGATTTCCTATGTATCATTGAGAAATGCACAAAGCAAACCTCTAACATAGTTCGGTCTTTTGGCTTTTCAACCTCAAGAATGCTTCAAAGAATGTAAACCATGGTTAGTGTCACCTAAGCGTTCGATAACCATGTTTTACTATCCTTAAAGAGTTTTATATAAAAAAAATTCCAAGGTCACAATAGACTTCTTGTTAACTCAATAATTACACAAATGCAATTATGAGACCTACAATCAAAGCTGGAAATGATGTTAGCAATGGTAGGATTTCCATTTGATCATCATGAAATATCATCTAAGATATCACTACAAATGTTCCGGCTATATCACAAAGATAAGCATGTATATCACACAGATATGACGCAAATGTGTCCTAAAGAATGAATAACGATCAAATTAATGATCAATTATGAGAGCTCTAGACACAAAGTGATGAAATGAAGTCGGGGACTGGAGCAGAGTGCCACCCTTTTTAAATATTAACGTCTTCCAAATGAAGAGTCAATAGAAATGAGAAAATCTCCGTGAGAAGTAAAACAAGCATTTATTAAGAAATACTTGAGTGGTTAGGTAAAGATGTGCATCGCTTCATTGGGTCCATGAAGGCTTCTTCAATACCGAGATATCAACAAATGATATCTGATAGAAATGTGTTTTACCCGGCGATTTGAGAATTTTAGGAAAGGGTATCAATTCTTTTAACCCTTTTCTCACAACATTATCACCATAACCTCTCACTTTTCGACTTTACTCTCTCCAACTTAGTTGCATGAATTCATCATCTCTCAGAATATCCTCACTTTCTAATGAAAGAAGTGAATACTCCGAGGTTAGAACTCATCGTCGATGATGAAATTCATGGAGTAGTATTTTGAGAAAAACCTAGTCACTGTTGTGCAAACTAAACACCGAACTTCCTTTGACTTAAATGTTTTGAAATAAAAATCATCATATGTGAAAAAATGTTTTAAAAACACATTTTCACACACAAACTCCATAAATTGCACAAATAATCTTCAAAGAGGTTTTTTTAAAATCAGAAACTCCCCCTTAATCTATGCAAAGATAGATCAAAAAGATTTTCATAGAAAAGGTAGAGCAAAAAAAAATGATTTGTGTGAAATCAAAACAGGTTTTATGAAAAATGAACTCAATCAATCGTTCAAGATGAGATAACTCAGGAGTACATAAAGGCGTTCAATCCTTTGCTTCTCATATCAACAATTGAGAGTTTTTGAAACAGGTGTAACAAAATTGCAATTAACATCTTGTATTACACATATACATTTATATAAGACCACTTGGAAGTACACAAAGGCGTTCAATTCCATGTTATCTTATATCAATTTATATGTATAAGAACATGAATTAATTCCAACTTTGAAACATAAATGATTTTATTTTAAAACCAGATTGCATATAGAGTATATGCAAACTATTTATAAAATAAATAACACAAATAAGCACGGGTTATATACTGAGTGTGCATAAGCCACGAAGTAATAAATACATCATTTAAGTACGGGTTACATACAGAGTATATGTAAACCACTTTAAAGAATAAATAGTTCAATGAAGAACGGGTTGCATATTGAGTATATGCAAGCCACCTATAAAATAAAAGAAAAGAAAATTTAGAAAATCTTTTTGTTATTTTTCAAAAATGAATCAAGAATTTCTTCCATGGTTAAGTTAATTATAGATCAAGATTTAGAGATTAAGAAATTAAACCTCTTTTCGTCCAGTGGTTTTGTGAACAAATCAGCGAGTTGGTGGTCAGTTCCCACAAAATAGAGTTCGATGTCACCTTTCTCAACATGATCTTTGAGAAAATGATATCTCACATCAATGTGCTTTGAACGTGAGTGGTTGACGGAGTTGACATCAATTGCAATGGCACTTTGAGAATCACAATATATAGGGACACAATCATATTTCAGACCATAGTCGGTAAGTTGTGTTTTCATCCATAACACTTGAGCACAACAACTAGCAGCAGCTACATATTCAGCCTCTTCTGTTGACAGTGATACGCAATTTTGCTTCTTGGATGACCAACTTACAATCTTATCCCCTAAGAATTGTAAAGTACCAGATGTGCTCTTGCGATCAAGCTTACAACCTGCATGATCTGCATCTGAATAGGCAGTTAAATTGAATCCAGTATCCCTTGGATACCAGATACCAAGATCCCTTCAGATAACGAAAAATTCGTTTCACAGCTTGGTAATGTAAATCAGTCGGAGCGGCTTGATACCTAGCACACATACATGTTGCAAACATTATATCTGGGCGAGATGCTGTAAGATACAACAACGAACTAATCATGCTTCTATACCTCTTTTGGTCAAATGGTTTCCCATTTTTATCAGCATTTATGTTTGTACGAGCAGCCATTGGGGTTGAATTTGAAGAACATGTAGTCATATCAAACTTTTTCAACATATCCTTTATGTACTTACCTTGTGATATAAAAATACCAGTTGGTAATTGTTTGATTTGTAAACCCAAAAAGTAATTCATTTCCCCAATCATGCTCATTTCAAAATGATTGACCATTAGAGATGAAAAATTTCGGCAAAAAGTTTGACTGGTTGACCCAAAAATAATGTCATCAACATATATTTGGACAAGTAAAACATGTTTACCTTGCTTACGAATAAACAGGGTAGGGTCAATAGTACCTTTGGTAAAGCCTCCTTTGAGTAACAAAGTAGATAAGGAATCATACCATGCTCAGGGTGCCTGCTTCAAACCATAGAGAGCCTTGTCTAACCTGTAGACATGGTTTGGCTTCTTAGGATCAACAAAACCTTCAGGTTGCTCCACGTAAACTTCTTCTTTGAGTTCTCCATTCAAGAATGCTGTCTTCACATCCATTTGAAACACTGTGAAGTTTCTGAATGCGGCATAAGCTAAGAATATACGAATGGCCTCCATTCTTGCAACAGGAGCGAAAGTTTCGTCGAAATCCACACCAGGTTGTTGGCAGTAACCCTTTGCAACCAATCTAGCATTGTTCCTTACTACAACTCCATTTTCATCCTTCTTGTTCTTGAAAATCCACTTGGTGCGAATTGGTTCTTCTTTCCTTGGATTTGGAACCAATCTCCATACCTTCAGTCTCTTAAACTGAGCTAATTCATCTTGCATTGCTTTAACCCACTCTGGATCACAAAGAGCTTCAGAGACGGTTTTGGGTTCAATGTTACTCAGTGAAAGTGCAACAAGACACTCATTGACTGTAGTACGGGTAGAAACACCAGCTTGTGGATATCCGATGATTTGTTCTGTAGGATGATCTTTGCGCATATGTGACCACTTGTTGTCATGAGGAAGAGGATCTTGTTGATGAATGTCAATATTGTCATCATTAAATCCAGAATTCTGTTGAGCAATGGAATTATAGCTTGGAAGAACTCTTTCCTCAAAATTTGGATGATCAAAATCCAGTGGTACATACATATTTGGAGTATTTGATGGATTTGTTGTTTGGGTGATTTGAGAAGGTTGTTCTTGATCATTCTTTTGAGAATAAATATCACTTGAAGATGATTCTTCTTGCTCTGTAGAATTTGAAGATGATTCATGATTGTTGTCTGGAACTGATTTATTTGTTTGAATGGGGTTATTGTTCGGAATTGGTTCATTGATGACTTGAGGTTCCTTTTCTTGAATCGGTTTTGAGTTGTAGAATTCTTCGAAAAGAATATCTAGCTCTTCACTTGTTGGAGTTGGATATTTCTTGAATTTTGAAGCTAAGGTAGACGTCCTTGAGGAAGCACTTGAAGTACTTGGATCACTAATTGTTGGTAGCAAACTTTCTTGTTCAAATATCATGCCAGACATCTCATCAAACCAAACATTCATGGTTTCTTGAATCGTGTTTGTTCGACGATTAAAGATGCGATATGCAATCGATGTCTTTGAGTAACCAACAAAGTAACCTTCGTCACGTTTCCTTTCAAACTTTCCAACATTTTCCCAATCATTCAAGGTATAACAGACACACCCAAAAATATGGAAGTAATTGATGTTGGGTTTGCGTTTGTTAAGAACCTCATAAGGAGTCTTCTCATGACGCTGATTGATGATGGACCGATTTTGAGTATGACAAGCTGTGTCAACAGCTTCAGCCCACATGTTTGATGGTAACTTGGAATAAGCAAGCATTGTTCATGCTGCTTCCACCAGCGTACGGTTTCTCCTTTCAACAACACCATTTTCTTGCGGGGTACGAACAGCAGAGAATTGGTGAGTAATGCCTTTTGATTTGCAAAATTCATTGAAGATGGCATTTTTGAACTCAGTACCGTTATCTGAACGGATATAACGGACTGGAAGTTGAAGATTCACTTGAGTGGAAGTGATGAAATGGATCAGAATTTGAGTTGTTTCATCTTTTGAAGCAAGAAACTTGACCCAAGTGTATCTAGAATACTCATCAACGATAACCAGAATATATCTCTTCCCGTTTCTGCTTTGTACTTTCATAGGCCCACAAAGATCCATGTGAAGCAAATGAAGAGGTGCCAAAGTATCTGGAGTTTTCTTTGGTTTATGAGAAGTTCTCTTGATCTTCCCAATTGCACAAGAAGGACAGACATGCTCACTTTCATATTTGTAGTCAGGCAAGCCTTCAACAAGTTGCTTGTTGACTAAAGCATTGATGGTTTGATAATTCAAGTGAGAAAGCCTTCTGTGCCACAACCAAGAATTTTTCGAAGTAGCTTTTGAAACAAGACAGATATTATCAGTTGGTTGGTTATCATCAAGATTAACTGTGAAAAGATTGTCTTCACGATCTCCGCATAGGATATCAACTCCATCTAGAGTTTGGACTTTGCACAGAGATTGTTGAAAAAGAACTTGAAGGTTGTTGTCACAGAACTGTCCAACACTGAACAAGTTATGATTCAGGCCTTCAACATAATGAACTTTCTTGATGACAATTCCGTTTCTTTCAATATCTCCATAACCTAGAATTGGAGCGAAATTGTTGTTTCCGAAACGAACAGTTCCCATGAATCTTTCAACAAAATTCTTGAGCAATGATTTATTGCCAGTCATGTGTTTTGAACACCCGGAATCGAGTATCCATACACAGATGGTTATTTCCTGCAAACAAAAATTTAACCGACTTTAGGTACCCACTTAAAGACGGGTCCTTTGTGGTTAGTTAATACAGGCAGGAGGTATAACTTAGGAGATGCATACAAACATGCTTTCATATCAACATACTTGTTAACAAGCACATTATCAACAAGCACATTTGGATTAAACAACCGAATATTAACGCATGAATCAAAAGTAACATGTTTACCAGCATTCAAACCATGCATATGAGAACAAGAATTAACATTGTTTACAACATCACAAGGCCTAGCCTTAGCACCATTAACATTGTTTAACACAGAGGACTTAAGAGATAAATTGTTTGACTCAACAGAAACATGCTTCTTCTTTCTACCATCTTTTCTTCTTCGCCTTTTCTTCTTTTTATCAACATTAGTGATCTTAGGTACTAATGACTTAGCTACCCATTTAGACTCACTAATCTAGCTCTTTCCACCTGTTGGATTGGCATTAAGAAGATTAGAATGAGAGTTTTGAAGCACTTTTATCTTTTTAGACTCTTTTGGAGGTGCGGAAACTTCTTGTTTCTTACGTAAAAGGCTGTCACCCTTTGTTCATATCATATATCAAAATTAAGTTTTGGCATCCTATTTAAATAATAGGATGACATTTTACAAAAGCCATGCTATACAAGTAGGAACCAAACACCAAGAAACCCTATCTAGACATTTCACAAGAACCAAAACAATGACTAGAAATCACACTTCATGAGCTAATCTAACAGGTAGATCCCATGCATCTAGGAAACGTTCCAGCCTTCTCCTCTTCTTAAAATGAAACGTTGAAAGCTTCAACCGCACTGTGCTTATAATTTCCTTTATGAGTTGCTCCACAATTCGTTTCCTTTTCTTCAACAACCTATTGTTTCGCTAACTCCAAATGAAGTAGGTCGCAGCAGCAAGCAACAATTTGGTTGCGATACCATGCATTGATCATTTCCTAGCAATCGGTTGCAATGAAGCCGTAATATCATTCCAAACAGGTGAGGCAACTTGCAATTCACCTTTGCTTGCAACTAGCCGCCATACCTGTGAAGCAAACATGCATTCAAAAACAAATCAGAGTGAGAATCCGGTTGTTTGTCACAGAGAGTGCGGACCACCGGTCCATCTTGCATTCCTTGAATATCCCAGCTTCGAAGCAAATCTTGAGTTTTTAGACTCCTTTTAAAAATAAGCCACATAAGAAAAGTTTGCTAGTTTTGTTCAAAGGGATGAAAGAAACTGGCAGTCTTAAAGAAATGGACTATGGTGGATGCAGTATCTGAAGCCAAAACAGTTTAATGCCAGACATGCAAAATGGGTGGATATTTTGCAGTCTTATTCTTTTGTCTCTAAACATAAAGCTGGAATAGCAAATGCTGTTGCTGATGCACTGTCTAGAAGATATTCATTATATCAATTCTGGAAGCAAGAGTTCTTGGATTTTCTTTCATTAAGGAGTTGTATGCTGTTGATCCAGACTTTGTTGATTGTCTCACTGAAGCTAACCAGAAAGGACCATTTGTTGTTCAAGATGGTTTCATATTTAAAAATGGTAAATTATGTATTCCAAGGGGTTCTATTCGTGATCTACTGATAAGGGAAGAACATGGAGGAGGTTTGGCTGGCAATTTTGGCATTAACAAAACTGGAGAGATCCTCACTAAACATTTCTACTGGCCAAGTTTACTGAAAGATGTTCAGAATATCATCAGTCGTTGTCCAACTTGTCACCAGGCGAAGGCAACTTTTCACAAAGGTTTATATACTCCTCTTTCAGTCCCAAATCAGCCATGGGAAGATCTTAGTATGGATTTTATCGTCGCACTGCCCAAAACTCCCAGAGGAAAAGATTCAATAATTGTGGCCGTTGATCGTTTTTCGAAAATGGCTCATTTTATTCCTTGCAATATTACATATGATGCTTCAGCAGTTGCCAATTTTTTTTTCAAAGAAATTGTTCGTCTACATGGGATTCCAAAACAATTGTTTCAGATAGAGATGTGAAGTTTCTAAATTATTTTTGGAAGACATTATGGAGATTAATGGGTACCAGATTGATGATCAATACGTCTCATCATCCTCAAACTGATGGACAAACTGAAGTTACAAATAGAACAATTGGCATGTTATTAACAACACTGGTGAAAAAGACTTTGAAAGATTGGGATCTGAAGCTTGCTGATGCTGAGTTTGCTTTCAACAGAGCTCCTAATTATTCAACCAATAAATCCCCATTTGAAATTTGTTATGGTATCAATCCTCTTACTCCCATTGATTTGATTCTTTTTTCGATTGAACCAAAGGCAAGTATTGAAGCTGAGGCCAGAGCAAAAGAAATCAAGAATATTTACCAAGAAGTGAAGGCTAGAATTGAGAAAGCTAATGCAGATTACAAGACAAAAGCAAACAAGTCTAGAAAATAGCCCAGTTTTGCTCCAGGTGATCTAGTCTGAGTACATCTGAGAAAAGAAAGATTTGCATCAAAAAGAAAGAACAAATTAATGCCCAGAGCTGAAGGACCATTCAAGATTCTGGAGAGATTTGGTGATACTGCTTACAAGGTTGAGTTACCTGGAGATATGTCAGTTTCAAGTACTTTTAATGTGGGTAATATGATGCCTAATCTGGAGGATGAGTACCTCGAAGACCTGAGGACAAGTCTTTCTTTAGAAGGGGAGATTGATGCAGAAATGTCCAGGTTCACTGAACTGGAGAAAACAAGTGAACCAGAGAAAACAAGTGAACTGGAGAACCCAACTGAACTGAAGAAGTTAAGTGAAGTGGAGAGAACTGGCCAGATAATGCCACCAGAATAAGCAATTTTGATTCTACCAATTGTCTCCCATTTTAGACAAGTATTTGTTGAACCAGTCCAGTCACCAGTAGTAACACTTCTCCATTGGCAAGAGTCTCTAGATGCAGCCAGAAGTATTCCGCCATAAATGATTACCACTGAAGTGCTCCAGTGACCAGCTCCAGTCACCATATAGAAGCTCCACTAATAAAGTCTCCAGTGGAAGTGTAGATGTCACTTTCCGATTTCCCAATGAAGTTTGTTTCTGTCGCTTGTTTGTGGGGTCCAATAAAGGAGGGATGGCAGCTGTTGAAGAAGAAGACAAGGAAGAGAGTGGCCACGTTATTTCTAACGGTCTGTGGGTCCTTTTGCAAAAGGAAATTTTCTAGAAGCTTTATCTATCCATTTCCTATTGGATTAAAGCTAGTGGTTGTTCTTTGCACATGTCAGCCTTTTATTATTTAATATTATTTCGTTAATTCCTAGGAAATAGTTTTATCTATAAATAGAGGCTTATTTCTCATTGTAAAAGCATATTATGTTGAATTAAATGAAATTAATAGAGCAACCTCTATTTTTTATCCAAAAATCTTCATTTACCTTTATAAATCTTTGATCTTGGCGGTTTGGAGTGATCCCTTTATCTATAATTGTGGTGGTTTGCACTTTATCAATTATAGTGGTGAGATCTTAAATCTTCTATTCCTTTATCTGTGTTTGTGGTGGCTAGACCTTTATCAAACATAGTGGTGGGTTGGAGTGTTTCCTTTATCCTTGATTCCAGTGGCTTGACTTTTACAAATCTTGGTGGTGGATTCTTTATCTATCATGTACTTTTATTGTCTTGTTTTGTTGTTTATTTCCTATATTAAATCAGAAAATACCAAAAATAGTATTTCAAGTTATTATTAAATTCCGTTGTGCTTAGTTTTCGCGTGATTTACACATCAATAACTTTGCATAATGTCCATGTACACTTTCCAAATATTCATGTTCCTAAGTTTGATGGGAACATTGAAAATTTCATTACATGGAAGGCATGTATGCTCAAATATATTACTAGAGTTGAAAGACATTTGACCACCATTATAAAAGAAGGACCCCATGTTCTCATGAATGCCTCCACTGTTGTCAAAAATCCTGATGGGACTCATAGGATGACACATAAGGAGAAGGATCATTGGTCTGAAGAAGATCATAGGCTGGTAGATCTTGATACTAAGCTTCAGAATATGATCTTGTATGCAGTTCCTAAAACCCTTATGCCCACACTTGTTTTACTTTAAAATTCAAAATTAATGTGGGGGGATCTAATGACTCAGTTTAAAGTCACAAATGAGACAATTGTCACTAGGAAAGTTGCTTTGAACAAGAAATATGAAGCTTTCTTTGCATTATCAAATGAAACTTTAACTCACACATATATCAGATTTACAAATAAGGTTAATCATTTAAAAGCTTTGGGTGTTGAAAAGGTAAAGAAATCTTATTGGAAAAGTTTTGTGATATTTTACCTTCTAAATGGGAAAACATGATCTTAGTTTTGAGACAAGGCAAAACCTTGCACAGTCATACTCTTGCCTCCTTATATGGAGCCTTCAGATACACTGAAGAAAACAATGTTGATAGAGTTGTGGCTGAGCAAGATGCCAAAAATCATGCCTGTACCAGTTCTGGTGGGGTTCAGTATTCTGAGCCACAGAGAACTACTTTATTGTCTTCGAATAGTGGCTGATTTAATGAAAACTAGTATTAATGATTATGTAACAGATGAATGTGATGAGGATGACAATGATGATCTGGTTGCCATGCTGGCAAAAACGTTCAATCGTTTTAAGGCCAAATCTAATCGATCTAGCAAACCATTTGCTTCCAGCACTTATGTGGATAAGTCCAATCTTGAATGCTTTAAGTGTGGAAAGAAAGGACATTTCATGAAGGAATGCAGATCTAGTCAACCCTTCTCGTCACAATCTAGTCCTAACCATTCTATTTATCAAAAATCTGATGAGAGCTATAAGGCGTACAAGAAGTTGAAGGCCCACATAGCTCTAATGCCATAAGAAAATTCAAGCAACAATGGATGCATGATTGCCAAGATTGAAAAATGGGAAGATTCTGATAAATCATCTGATGATGATGATGATGATGATGAAGAAGTAAGGGACATGTGTTTCATGGCTCGAGAGGATCAAGGTCATCTGGTCAAGTCTGATATTGAATCTGGTCGTTGGGTGGACATAATCATGAAAAAGGTTAGTGATTTTTGTTTTGAAAGTAATGAGGAACATAAATTGGATCTTTTAGTTCTTTTGGAAGCTGATATTTCATTTGTCGAGACTGTGCATTCCGAAAGTTTAAAAATGTTTGAAAATAATACCTCTGAACTGAACGCCAGTCAGGCCAGACTAAAGGAACTGAAAGATGTTCAGTTGGCTTTAAAAAGTTATCAGTCTATGGTTGCCACTTTAGAACTGGAGAAGGAAGAATTAAAAAACATCCTTGAAAAAGAACAGAAAATAATCAAATCATGGATGAAATCACCAAACCCAGATACTACCATGTA
Source organism: Erigeron canadensis (assembly GCF_010389155.1). Lineage (NCBI taxonomy): Eukaryota > Viridiplantae > Streptophyta > Magnoliopsida > Asterales > Asteraceae > Erigeron > Erigeron canadensis. The sequence goes on from NC_057765.1 coordinate 17,122,032, forward strand.
AAACACTTTTGCAAATCAAAGACCAACATATGAATCTAGTGACCTTCACTTGGCATCTATAGTCCCTGATTTAGATGCTCTTCCAGAACAAATGAAACCTGAAATAATCTTTAAGGAAATTGGCAATCAAAAAACTGTGACTAATAAGGCCTAGGAACAATTTGAGGGCAAATTTGAAGCATCTCAGATCACTGCTTCATATAAGAAGGCTAAATTCAAAAAGTCATCCCCTCACTCTTCATCTAAAGTTACTAAGGGACAAAAGAAGAAGAAAAATGACTCCCCCATTGAGCCATCTACCTCAGATTCAGGTAAGGCTCAGGTATCTAATGATAAATGAATTTTGTTAAGGTTGGAAAGTCGATTTCAGTTGTTAGCTAGACAAGTGCAAAGTTATAATGCACGTTTGAAAAATGTTGAAAGCACTCCTCTTCAACCTAAACAAAATTCAAAACCTTTTTCCAAACAAATTAAGCAAAAATCTGAAAAGAAAAAGGTTGAAGATTCCATTAAACCAACTGTTTTTATCTCATCTGAAATTATGACTGAGATCCCTTTTGATCCTTCAATCCCTCCTGAACCAAAGAAATCTTAGACTGTTAAGGGAGAGTCTAAAGAACCCATCAAGAGATGGGTTCCCAAAAAGAACTAATTTTTGTGTGTGTGCAGGGAGAGCGAAAGAAGTATATATGGTATCTTGACAGTGCAGCTGATAGAACCATGACTGGTAATAAAACCCTACTGGAGGAATATAGGGTGCAAGAGGGGCCCTCAATAACTTTTGTAAATGATGGAAGTGGACAAACTGAGGGATATGGTGTCTTGAACAATGGTCAAGTCAAATTCACACGAGTTGCATATGTGAATGGTTTGAAATACAACATGATCAGTGTTAGTCAACTCTGTGATGATGGCTTTAAGGTTTTATTTGATGTTTCTCAAGGCACCATATTCAACAGGGACTGGAAGGTAGTGTTGGTTGCACTAAGGAAAGGAAACATATATGTCATTGATATGGAAAGGTATGGTGAAAATGCTTATAAGGTTGAATTACCTGGAGATATGGTAGCTTTAAGTACATTTAATGTTGGAGATCTGATGTCTTATCTGGAAGATGAGTACCTCGAGGACTTAAGAACAAGTCCTTTTTCAGAAGGGGGGAATGATGCAGAAAAGTCCAGATTCGCTGAACTGGACCTTGCCAGTGAGTGGAAGAAAACAACTGAAGTGACCAAAATTTATGAGGGAAAAGAAGATTCTAAAATGAAGTTAAATTCAGAGCTGAAGTCCATTTCTGAGCTGGTGCAGAATTCTGAGGCTTTGATGCCATCTGAGCAAGCCATGTTTATTCTTCCAGCGATAACCCATTTCAGACAAGTGTTCACTGAACAAGCTCAGTCTCCAGTTGTAACACTTCTCCAGTGACAAGAAGCTCCAGATACCACCCTCAGAAATCCATCTGAGAAAATCTCCACTAAAGTGCTCCAATCCACTACAGCTCTCCAGTGAGCAGTTCCAGTCTCTAGATGGATGCTCCAGATAAACGTCTCCAGTGGAAGTCCAGATTTCAGATTTTCCAGTTACCTTAATAAAGTGTTCTGATTGCGATTGTGGAGTCCAATAAAGGAAGGATGACAGCTGTCCAAAGAAGATGACAACAAAGGAATGAGTGCGCATGTTATTTCCAACGGTGTGTGGGCCCTCTTGTAAAAGGAATCTTTCTAGAAGCTTTATCTGTCCATTTCCCACTGGCTAATAAATTAGTGGTTGTCCTTTGCACATGAAAGCGTTTTAGATTATTTTATTATTATTTCGATAATGATGCGAAAATGGCAAGGCTCAATGAAATGGTAGGCACCAGTGAACTGGAGAATAGAAATGAACTGAAGGAAAGTGAACTGGTGATGCCATCTGAACAAGCCATGTTGATTCTACCAGCAGTAGCTCATTTTAGACAAGTCTTCACTGAACAAGTCCAGTCGCCAGTGATAACACTTCTCCAGTGGAAGGGAGTTCCAGTGACAATAAGCTATGACGCGCCAGTAAAGTCCACTGAAGCACTCCAGTGGTACTGAAGCACTCCAGATGAATGCTCCAGATTTATATTCCAATTTCCAAATAATAGAATGGTTCTGAAGTCACATGTCTAGTGGCCCCAATAAGAGAAGGTGGATGACAGCTATGATAAAGACAAAAAAAGGGGCGTGTGACAACGTTATTCCTAATGATTTGTTGGCCCGACTGCAAAAGGAATATTTCTAAAAGCTTTATGTGTGCTCTTTCTATTGGTCCATTTTGTTAGTGGTTGTCCCCACCATGTGCCAGCCTTTTATTTATTTTATTTCCTTATTATTTTTATTATAATTTTGATGATTCCTAGGCAGGTAGTATCTATAAATAGGGGCTCATTTTCCTTGTAAGACTTTAAGTTATGTTGAGTTGAATGAAATTATTAGAGCAACCTCTATTTCTTAAAAATCTTCATTTACCTTAATAGATCTTTCATCTTGGTGGTTTGGAGTGATCCCTTTATCTGTAATTGTGGTGGTTCGTCCTTTATCAATTTTAGTGGTGAGATCCAAAATCTTTGATTCCTTTATCTGTGTTTGTGGTAGCTAGACCTTTATCAAACATAGTGGTGGGTTGGAGTGTTTCCTTTATCCTTGGTTCCGGTGGCTTGGCCTTTACAAATCTTGGTAGTGGATTATTTATCTATCATTTTTACTTTTATTGTCTTGTTTTGTTGTTTGTTTTCATAAAAAAATAGAAAATACCAAAAATAGTTGTTTTAAATTCCGTTGTGCTTGAGTTATTGCGTGTTTTATGTATCAAATTGGAATCATAGACAGGTTAGAAAAAAGGTTTCTTAATCTTTTTGCCCGTGGGTTTTGTTGTTTGGTTGTCTGTTGATTAGATCTGTTATTGTTGAGCTTGATTGTTAAGTATTAATGGCTTATAGAAGAAATATGACATTAGAAGAAGCTCATAATGCTAGGAAAGATAGGCAGATTGAAGATCTACAAGAAACACTTGGTAGTGTTGTTAATCTGTTAGAAGATGGTGGTTTAAGGTTCAATAGGGAACGTGTTGTAGGTGAAAGAGATTTTAATCTCCAGATCCTGGTGATAGTATTCATAGATCCTCTAGTGATTCTGATGATGGGTCTAATCAGTCTAGAATAAGGCATATGAGACATAAGGATGATACTAAAGATATTAAAATAGATCCACCAGATTTTATTGGTTCTTCAAATCCTGAAGATTATTTTGAATGGGTTCAGGTGATGGATAGAATAATGGAGATAAAAAGGTATGATGATAAAAAAAAGTTTTAAGGTTGCCATTATTAGGTTGAAAAAGTATGCATCATCTTGGTATGATAATATGAAAGATGAAAGAAATTATAAAAGGAAAAGCAGAATCAAGACCAGGTTCAAACTGAAGGAAGTTATGCAGAAGAGATTTGTTCCTTGGTCGTACAAGCAAGATCAATATCTTCAGATGAACAATCTGAAGCAAGGCTCAAAAGAAGTTGTGGAGTATATTAGGGAATTTGAGCAACTGAAGACTCGAACTGGTGTGAAAGAAGCTGAAGAACATACTATTGCCAGATTCCTTGGTGGTTGAATGCATCTATTACTGAGAACAAAGAATTGCAGCCCATCTGGACATATGAAGGAGCTTGCAAATTGGCTCTCCGGATTGAGAAGAAACAGAAGAAGAAGGCCTAGTACAAGCCTTTTACTAAGACTTCTTCCAGTTCTAGTCAACCAGTTAGTTAACCAGTTCTAAAGCCAGTACAACTGGTCAACAGTCCTTCAGAGGCAAAGAAAAGGAAACTGGAGGATTCAAGGAGCTAGTTGGAAAAAAATGTTTTAAGTGTCATGGTTTTGGTCACTTCTAGGCACAGTGTCCTAACCAGCGAGCACTCACTGCTAAAAAGATTGAAAGCTTACCAGATGTTGACACTGAAGAAGATGAACCAGTGTATGATGAAGATGAAACTGAAGAGACATGAATAGGTGCAGATGTTTGAGAGATGCTTGTGGTAAGAAGGATAATGCATACTGATGAAGTTGTAGATGACACTGCCCAGAAAGAAAATATTTTCCATTCCAGATGTACTGTTAAAGGCAAGGTGTGTAGTCTGATCATTGACGGTGGGAGTTGTGCTAATGCTGCTTCAACTTATATGGTGGAAAAACTGGAATTGCCTACAGTTAAGCATCCCCGTCCTTACAAGTTGCAATGGCTTAGTGAAGGATCTAAGGTAAAAGTTAATCGACAAGTTACTATTCCTTTTTCCATTGGATCTATTTATCAAGATAAAGTTGTTTGTGATGTTCTTCCTATGGATGCTTGTCATATTTTGTTGGGTAGACCATGGTTGTTTGATAATTATGTGTTTCATAATGGTCGCATGAATTCTTATTCATTATTTGTAAGTGGTAAGAAAATCACTTTGACTTCTCTGAAACCTAATGAGTTATTAAAAGTTAATAAGGACCAGCCCAGTAAGTCTTTATTTATGTCACAAACTAAAGTTGAAGAAGAACTCACTAGAGGTACTTCAGTCATGATGTTACTGGTGCTTGAACATACTGAAGACAAGGAGTTCACTGGAGTCCCCAGTCTCCTGAAGTCTCTACTGAAAGAGTTCACTGATGTCTTTCTTGAAGACCTACCTGAAGGTTTACCACCAGTAAGAGGTATTGAACACCAGATTGACCTGGTTCCTAGTTCAGTCCTCCCAAATAAAGCTGCTTACAGATGTTCACCAACTGAAGTAAAGGAGTTGCATAGGCAGGTGGATGACTTGGTTGTTAAAGGGTATGTGAGAGCAAGTATGAGTCCTTGTTCAGTCCCAGCTCTTTTGGTTCCCAAGAAAGATGGTTCGATCAGAATGTGTGTTGATAGCAGGGCAATAAATAATATAACAATTAAGTATAGATATCCCATTTCCATATTGGATGATATGCTTGATGAATTACATTGTTCCAGTGTATTTTCTAAAGTTGATCTCAGAAGTGGCTATCACCAGATTCGAATAAGAGATGGAGATGCATGGAAGTCTGCTTTCAAAATCAAAGGAGGCCTTTATGAATGGTTAGTAATGCCTTTTGGTTTATCTAATGCTTTCAGTACTTTTATGAGGTTGATGAATGAAGTTCTCAGGCCACTTATTGGAAAATTTGTTATTGTTTATTTTGATGACATTCCGGTATATTCAAAATCTGAAGCTAAACATGTTGATCATTTAAGAAGTGTGTTTGATTTACTGAGAAAATACCAGTTGTATGGAAAATTAGAAAAATGTGATTTCATGGTGGAAAGTGTAATATTTCTTGGTTATGTAGTATCAAAACAAGGTATTTCCATGGATCCTTCTAAAGTGGAAGCCATCAGATCATGGCCAGTTCCTACTACTATCATTGAAGCAAGAAGTTTTCATAGACTAGCATCATTTTATAGAAGGTTTATTAAGATTTTCTCTACAGTTGTGGCTCTTATTACTGATTGTCTGAAGAGAGGTATATTTGACTGGTCTAAGTCAGCCCAACTAGCATTCGAATCACTGAAGGAGAAGCTCAGTTCAGCTCCAGTTCTATCTTTGCCAGATTTTGATCAGTTGTTCGAGTTAGAATGTGACGCTAGTGGAGTAGTTTTGGTGCAGGCAGGGCATCCAGTTGCTTATTTTAGTGAAAAGCTTAATGGCTCCAAACTAAAATATAGCACCTATGACAAAGATTTTTATGCAATTATTCGTTCTATCAATCACTGGTCACATTATCTGAAGCCAAAACAGTTTGTTTTATTTTCTGACCATGAAGCACTGAAGTACATTAACGGTCAACACAAGCTTAATGCTAGACATGCAAAATGGGTAGAATATTTGCAGTCTTATTCTTTTGTTTCTAAACACAAAGCGGGAGTAGCTAATGTTGTTGCTGATGCACTATCTAGAAGATATTCATTGTTGTCAATTTTGGAAGCAAGAGTTCTTGGATTTTCTTTCATAAAAGTATTATATGCTGCTGATCCAGACTTTTCTGAGCGTCTCACTGAAGCTAACCAGAAAGGACCATTTCTTGTTCAAGATGGTTTCTTGTTTAAAAATGGAAAGTTGTGTATTCCAAAGGGTTCTATTAGGGATTTATTGATAAGGGAAGCACATGGAGGAGGTTTAGCTGGTCATTTTGGCATTAACAAAACTGGAGAGATTCTGACTGAACACTTTTACTGGCCAAGTTTGCTGAAGGATGTTCAGAATATTGTCGGTCGCTGCCCAACTTGTCATCAGGCAAAGGCTACTTTTCACAAAGGATTGTATATTCTTCTTCTAGTTCCAAGTCAGCCATGGGAAGATCTTAGTATAGATTTCATCGTTGCACTGCCCAGAACCCAAAGGGAAAAGATTCTATAATGGTGGCTGTTGATCGATTTTTGAAAATGGCCCATCTTGTTCCTTGCAATACTACAAATGATGCTTTAGCAGTGGCAAACTTATTTTTCAAAGAAATTGTTCATTTACATGGGATTCCAAAAACAATTGTTTCAGATAGAGATGTTAAGTTTTTGAGTTATTTCTGAAAGACACCATGGAGACTGATGGGTACCAGATTGATGTTCAGTACGTCTCATCACCCTCAGATTGATGGACAAACTAAAGTTACTAACAGAACCATTGGTATGCTGTTGAGAACATTGGTGAATAAAACTTTAAAAGATTGGGATCTGAAACTAGCTCATGCAGAATTTGCTTTCAACAGAGCTCCTAATTATTCTACTAAGAAATCACCATTCGAAATTTGTTATGGAGTCAATCCTTTAACTCCCATTGATCTGATTCCATTTTCAATTGAACCTAAGGCAAGTATTGAAGCTGAGGCCAGAGCGAAAGAAATTAAGAAAATTCATGAACAGGTGAAGGCTAAAAATGAAATGACTAATGAAGAATACACGGCAAGAGCAAACAAGTTGATGCCAAGAGCTAAAATTGAAAATAGCCTGGTTTTGCTTTAGGTGATCTTGTTTGGGTGCATCTGAGAAAAGAAAGATTTCCATCAAGATGAAAAAACAAGTTGATGCCAAGAGCTGAAGGACCCTTCAAAAATTTGGAGAAATTAGGAGAAAATGCTTATAAAGTTGAGTTACTTGGAGATATGGCAGTTTAAAGTACTTTTAATGTGGGTGATTGATGTCGTACCTGGAGGACTTGAGGAAAAGTCCTTTTTCAGAGGAGGAGGTTGATGAGGAAATGGCAAGGCTCAATGAACTGGTGGACACCAGTGAACTGGAGAATAGAAATGAACTGAAGGAAAGTGAACTGGTGATGCCATCTGAACAAGCCATGTTGATTCTACCAGCAGTGGCTCATTTTAGACAAGTCTTCACTGAACCAGTCCAGTCGCCAGTGATAACACTTCTCCAGTGGAAGGGAGTTCCAGTGACAATAAGCCGTAACGCGCCAGTAAAGTCCACTGAAGCACTCAAGTGGTACTGAAGCACTCCAGATGAATGCTCCAGATTTATATTCCAGTTTCCAAATAATAGAATGGTTCTGAAGTCACATGTCTTGTGGACCCAATAAGAGAAGGTGGATGACAGCTGTGATAAAGACAAAAAGAGGGGCGTGTGACAACGTTATTCCTAACGGTTTGTGGGCCTGACTGCAAAAGAAATATTTTTAGAAGCTTTATGTGTGCTCTTTCTATTGGTCTATTTTGTTAGTGGTTGTCCCCACCATGTGCCAGCCTTTTAATTATTTTATTTCCTTATTATTTTTATTATAATTTCAATTATTCCTAGGCAGGTAGTTATCTATAAATAGGGGCTCATTTTCCTTGTAAGAACTTAAGTTATGTTGAGTTGAATGAGATTAATAGAGCAGCCTCTATTTCTTAAAAATCTTCATTTACCTTTATAGATCCTTGATCTTGGTGGTTTGGAGTGATCCATTTATCTGTAATTGTGGTGGTTCGTCCTTTATCAATTATAGTGGTGAGATCCAAAATCTTTGATTCCTTTATCTGTGTTTGTGGTGGCTAGACCTTTATCAAACATAGTGGTGGGTTGGAGTGTTTCCTTTATCCTTGGTTCCGGTGGCTTGGCCTTTACGAATCTTGGTGGTGGATTCTTTATCTATCATTTTTACTTCTATTGTGTTCTTTGTTGTTTGTTTTCATAAAAAATCAGAAAATACCAAAAATAGTTGTTTTAAATTCCGCTCTGCTTGAATTATTGCGTGTTTTACGCATCAGATAACTCCTAGGAAATAGTTTATGTGGCTATAAATAGAGGTTGTATTCCTTTTTGTAAAGGCAGATTATGTTGAGTTGAATTAATTAATAGAGCAACCTATATTTTTTTTAAAAAATCTTCATTTACCTTTATAGATCTTTGATCTTGGTGGTTTGGAGTAATCCCTTTATCTATAATTGTGGTGGTTTGTCCTTTATCAATTTATGTGGTGAGATCCAAAATCTTCGATTTCCTTATCTATGTTTGTGGTGGCTAGACCTTTATCAAACATTGTGGTGGATTGGAGTGTTTCCTTTATCGTTGGTTCCGGTGGCTTGGCCATTACGAATCTTGGTGGTGGATTCTTTTATCTATCATTTTATTTATCGTCTTGTTTTGTTGTTTATTTCATAAAATACCAAAAATATCTAATTCCATTTTGTTTAATTTCAGCTGTGCTTGAGTTATTGCGTATTTTTACGCATCAAAGTACACCCTTGTAGTTGTTGATGAATACTCAAGATATTGTTGGGTGATCTTCCTCAAATCCATAAGTGAAGCAGCTATTGAAATGATTGCCCTTATTAAGCAAATTGAACTCAAGTACAAGTGAAAAGTCTGTCAGCTCAGAAGTGACAATGGCACTGAGTTCAGAAGCTGTGAGGCATGAGTAGATGATTGATGTGCGAAATCTAGCTTTAAATTTATAAACACGATTTACCGAAAATACTGATTACTACACACTTACAGGCAGTGCACCTGATCCCATGAAGTATAGTTAAAACTAGTAAGCCGAGATCGTTCGCAAGGACTTAAATAAGCAATTGTAAACATTAAATTATTCAAGTAAAAGATGGGGGTTTTGTGGCCGAGTTGCCACGATGCAAGAAGTTAGTTTGAAAAGTTAGTAATCCCAAAGGATTAATCGAAAGAGAAGTTTGTTGCTGAAAACAATAATTTAAAAGTCACCCATCTTGATTTCGCTCAACAGAATGTTAGGATTTGCACATTTGATGAAGATCAAATTCAATTTAGTGATTAAATGACCGAGACTCAAATTAATCGCCAACCCCGTACCCGTCAAGTTAACAACTTATTCGACTCTCTTGTATAAACTAGTTTCATTATTAAGACCGGTACCCCGAGACGCTTTTTTACAACTTCCCTAGTTAAACAATGGTTTTGGTCATTTCAGATAACAATTTTATCTACCGATTGTACCCAACCGTCAACCCGTTAATTCTTATCAAATACTGATTACCCTCTACCGTACCCGTCATAGAACCAATTGCTTCTAACTAAGCAATCAAAATAACTTATACCCAAATCCTAGTCGTCACTAAGCAATGAATACAAATTATCCGCAATCAATAATTGAATTGCAAAGAATTAATAGATTAAGTTCATGACAAAATGTTAAATCAAATCACTTGAATTAATAAATATTGTGCAATCCCTACATAATGTCTCACTCCATCAAGATGGATGAAAAGGCGATTAGCCACTCATATTAGATATGAAATAACAAATCAAAACGAAAGAATTCATTGTTACCGAATACAAAGGATTGAAAAACGAATAACAAAATGATTGCGAATGAGTCTTTGATCCTCCAAAATGATGAAAAATAATAAAAATCCTAGAAAAAGCTCTTCAAATCGTCTGGAAAGTAAAAGATAGGTTTTTGGAATGTTTTTGCAGCTATTTATATGATGCAGAAAAGTAGACAGATTCGGCGCCCAGGTGCGTCGCACTTTGCCAAGTGAGTCACACTTTCCTTTTAACTTTTATTGACTTTGACTTTGACTTTGACTTCGTTGACTGGCCTCTTGTCGCCTATAGAGAATGTGCGTCGCACTTTGACTGAACTGCGAAGTACTTGTTTCCACGACAAACAAAACGGCGACACACTCCATAAGGTGCGTCGCACTCTGGCGTTGACCTTCTTTGACCAGCTTAACTTCTTTAATTCTTTATTGACGAGCCACATGAAACATCCGTAAACACCCATTTTGCTCCAGAAACTTCGTTTTCTGCAAAATATCGCTTAGGTACCTGTTTTCCACCTGAAACACTAACAGATACCATAAACGCACCAAATGTATACGAAAATGACTCGTAATCCTCACTAATCGACACTTTAAGCTATGGGAAATGGGCATAAAATACAACATATCAATGATCTTGAAGCTGGCTATAGTTTACCCACAGTGGCTGCTCGCTTTAGACTTTTGTCTTATGTTTAGATAGTAATGACTTGTGTTGACAATGTTGTCGGTTGTTTAATGTTGGGCAACCGATAGGTTTCCATTTGAACTTATTTTGATGATATGGCTAGTAACACCAATTATTAAATTAACCAAACAGATTATTTTGATTTGGTCTTTTAAAGTTTACTTCCTCTTTTTTTTGACGCTGCTAGGCGAAAAATTTTGGAAATCCATATTTTTAAATGACGGGTGTTACAGCGCAGGAGGCCCCCATTGCGGGTAATAGTTATTGGGGCGTGGTAAACTGTCTGCTGCTCCTTCGTATGTATTAACCGAAGCTCTACCTTGTATATTTGAAAAGGTAATCTGGAGTTTGAGGGACGTACCATGTACTTTCCAAAGTGGGCTGTTTTAAATAAGCGAATGGGGTTTTCAAGGTTTTGAAAGTTTCGTCTTCAACTCCTTCATTGAAATTCAGTACCCTGGCGAACTTTTGAAATGATTTTCATTTGTTGAGATATTTAAGAGCTTCCTTCAACAACTCTGGATCTTCCAAAAGCTGTTCTTCGTCTATTGCCCTTGATTGCCTGGATGAGGTCTTATGTTTTTTGCCTTTTTCTAGGAGAGAGGTCTTACCTTTGTTGACTGGTTTTGGATCATACCTTGATATGTGATCTACTTCGGGCCTTTGCGGAATTTTGTCGATGGGAGTAGTGAACACTGGGGATGATAATTCTTGTAAAGAAACAGGCGGGTTTGTCCCAAAAGTGATTTCTTGATGAATCATAGTTTCGGTAGTTTCTATGTTTGCGCGGGAAATTCCCGTACTCCTTTGGTTAATCTCTGACATGATTTTAGTAAATCAGTGTTGTGGTTTAGTGGTGGGTTTCTTTTTGTGATTGGGGTCCCACGGATGGCGCCAAATGATTGTGCACCTAACCGCGTTGAGAGGTTTTTTAGCTTGAAGGTATTTTGAGGATAAACCCTAAAGGGTTTTTAGGCTTTGTTGTCGATTTCCCGAAGGTAGGAGCGATGCTCCTTTACGCCAACTAAGGTTGTTTGGTTTGTCCGTCGAATCATGTTCAGCTTGGATTAGGGTTTTTGAGTTGGATCGATGATCGTATGGATGTTGTGTGCCGATATTGTATATTGAATATGATGGTGATTGTATGTCGAATTAAATGATATCGAATGTGGAGGAATCCTCCTCCTTTTATGGGAGGAGGTTCCTTGGAGGAGAAGTTTAAGATTTTCCCTATTCCTTCTGTGAATCAAACTCTACTTGCCATGTTTATCCGATTTAGTTTCCTTAGAAGTTCATCCTTTAAGGAAATCGAACTAGGCAAGGATACATTTATCTTTGGAAAGGAATTGTGTTAATCCTTTTGCTATTCGTTCGGTTTAAGCACCTTCGGGTTTGTGCCCTTCGTGAGGGTGCTTCGTGTTGTATATCCTTCGTATGGCTACTCGGCCCATCATCAATAACATGACAGAAAAATTTCCAATCTCATTGCATCAAATTTTTATGCATTTTGGGAATCGAACGACCCATATAAGTTTACTTGGGGAGAAAACGTGAGACTAAAACAACAAGATTATCATTGAGTCCAAAGCTTTTCCCCAACTTTCCAAGGATTAGTCATAAATCATCACACTTACTTCACCTACATGTTGTTCATTGATTTATCCAAAATTACAAACCTAGAAAAACCATTTCCATTCTCATATGTCCTTTTTCACTATTTTCATTCGGGAGTCCCGTAAGCACCTTTATTACCCTCAGATACCCTTAGATACGAATAAGATTGTTAATTTCCCACTTCAAACCTTGGTTAAGTCTAAATTGGGTACAACTTCGGAATTGGATACCAGGTGTTCTATATCTACAACAAAATGCCATATAATCAGCTAGTTTTATTTTGTACGGAACACGGTTCGATTGTGCGTAATTATACCTAATCTGTTCATTCGGATTGAGTATTATTTGATTATTATACATGTACTTATATAATACATCGAGTTTCGCATGCTTGTGTTTTAAATTTTTTTTTTTTCTTTTGGTAATGGGGTAACCCCGTTGACTTTATATATCACCCAAAAACATTACAAAACAAGTAGTAAGAAGAGTTCATACTAGTTCATATATGAGACATGCCCCATATATGTGATACAAAATACATACACCAAGTAACAAAACCAACGTACCAATATGCTAGAAAAACATACACGGTAGACAAAACAAGTAAAAGTATGAATCAACTTCCATGCTAGAATAAACTTTCCCCAGTTATCGAGTATAGACATCACATTGCTTGTTTTCTTGAGCTTGAACGACATAAGCTTTGAACGAACAGTTTCAATGATGACTTTACACAGCCCATCAAAGGGCCTAGATTGATCTCTAAAGATTCGGTTGTTTCTCTCTTGCCATATGAAATAGGCAGTAGCAGCTACTAGTAGACGACCCAACACGTTGATCAATAATCTGGATTTGGATTATTGGGTCAGATGCGATATAGGCTGCCAACGAGCTGGAACATGTGACATTCCAGTAGATTCCCTGATTGCAAGCCAAACCTGTTTTGAGTAAACACATTCAAAAAACAAATGGTTATGTGAGTCAAAATCAGATCTACATAGGGCACAACACATCATGTTCATATCCTTTCTACGAGAAGGGCTCCATTGCAATATAATGTCCTAAGTTAGAAGTTTCCCACGGATAATCAACCAAATGTGGAAGGCATGTCGGGATACATTCTGGAAACCATATCGCTTTATACCATTCAACATTCTGTTCCTTACCTTGGATAGTCTGCCACACCATATTAGAGGAGAATGGTTGTATAACATTAATACTGTCTTTCCACACCATGTCATCTTTTTTATTCTGGAAATTAAGATGCGGCATATTAATCAAAACAGGGAATAGATCATACCAAGCCACAGGCCAACGCTATACACCATTCGAACTGAGATTAACCATTTTAGAATCTAGCACAAAACCAGCTCTCTTAATGTCTCTAGGTGAAATAAAATTACCCAGAGGACCCAGATCGCACCGTATATCAAACCAAGCAGAAGTAGTTTTCCCATCTCCAACATTGACATGTATATGCTCTCGTAATAAAGGTCTTAACTGTAAAAGTTTCCTCCACCCCCAGGTACAATTAACGGGCATAGGAATGTCCCAAAAACATCACCCCTTTAACTTGTAAGCATAAATCCAGGTAACCCATAACGACTCCCTTTTTATAAGTATACTCCAAATATGGGAAGTCATAATTATACTCCAAATATGGGAAGTCATAAGAGCCTTATTAATCTCCACAATTCGTCTAATGCCCGAGCCCCTTCAGTCTTTGGAAGTGATAGTGATTTCCAAGAAACTTTAGCTTTCCCTCGACGCATAGGACCTTGACACCATAAGAAACCACACATGGTATTTTCAAGTTCCTTAACAATTCTAATCGGAATAATAAAGACAGAAGACCAATAAGTGTATAAGGGAGACAATACAGAGATAATCAACTGTACTCTCCCAGCAAAAGATAGATATTTTTCCATCCTTTCCACCAATATCTTGCAGTCTTTATATAAAAGCCTAGAAGAAATTAGGGGAACACCTAGATACCTGACGGGCAGTTTACCTTCTTCAAAAGGCATTGCATCAAGAATCGCAGTCTTCACATAATCAGGCACATTACAAAAAAGGACGTACTTTTTAGTAAACATGGCACCAATCCAGACATCCCTTTAAACGATCCAAGTACATCTCGAATAATCATAGCCGAATTAAAATCTCCTCTAGCAAATAGAAACAAGTCATCCGCAAAACAAAGATTGATAATTTTCTATTTCTCGCACCTATTATGGAATCTGAATGATGAGTCTAGACAAGCTAAGTGCCGCAAGGTACAGGATAACACTTCCATAACCAACGTAAATAGATAAAGAGACATAGGATCTCCTTGGCGAAGACCCCTCTGCCCTTTGAAATAGCCATAAAGATTACTATTCACACAGATTGAGAAAGACGTAGATGACACACAAACCATGATCAAGTTAACCATAGTCGAATGGAAACCAAATCCTAGCAAAACCGATTTAAGAAACCCCCAATCAACCGTCTCATAGGCCTTCTGAATATCAACTTTAAACGCACATCTTGGAGGGCCAAAATCCCTGTGGTAATTATGCATTAGCTCTTGAGTTAACAAAATATTATCAGAAATCCTCCTGTCCGGTACAAATCCTGATTGGTCTATACTATCAACCTCTTTCAGCCCTTCCTTTAAACGATTAGCTATAATTTTAATGATACACTTATAAAGCACATTACAGCAAAATATAGGGCGATAATCAGTAGTCGAGGCTGGAGTGGTAACCTTAGGAACCAGTGCAATAATAGTATGGTTCAACTCCTTCAAAAACTTGCCATTTCGAAAAAAGTCTTGAACAGCTAAATAAACATCTTTCCCCACAATCGGCCATGCACTCTTAAAAAATGCTAAAGTGAAACCATCTAGTCCAGGAGCCTTATTCTCACCAATATCAAACATAGCTGATTTAATTTCATCATCTGTAATAGTCCGTATCATATTTAATGCAATGCTAGGCTCTAGAGTATTAGTAAAGAGTTCACGCAATGGATTAGACGTAACCGTACCTTCACAACCCAAGAAGTTTTCATAGTGTTGAACAAACGCCTATTGGACATTGCCACCCTCATGTATACAACCATTAATATCTTTAATGACATCAATACGATTTCTATG
Organism: Erigeron canadensis; assembly: GCF_010389155.1. Classification (NCBI taxonomy): domain Eukaryota; kingdom Viridiplantae; phylum Streptophyta; class Magnoliopsida; order Asterales; family Asteraceae; genus Erigeron; species Erigeron canadensis. The sequence goes on from NC_057765.1 coordinate 17,137,260, forward strand.
ATTCCTGCATTTTAGAGATTTATGAAAATAAGTCGTGTTAAAGTCACCAACAGCTAACCACTCCACTTTAGATTTCTGTTTTAAGTATCTCTCCTCATCCAGAGTGGTTGCTTCTAATTTCTGCTAAGTAAGAGCTTTCCTGAACACATAACTCAGAATCTGTAGGTTCCAGATCACTAGCTTTTTGAATATCATCAAGCTTCTGCCTTATATCAGTAACACGTTTGTGAAGATTTCCCTGCTGGAAGAGTAACTTCCGAAATGGGGTTTTAAGGAGTTTTAATTTCTTCACAACTTTAAACTGATTAACACCTTCAATATTAGTCATCCACGCATTATTAAGCAAATTGGCAAATTTAAAAGATTGTGCCCGATTCCTAGCAATATTTGGTAGTCTCAAAACACATGGTGCATGATCTGAAACCCTATAGGGTTGAAAGATAGCACAAGCACCCGGGAACTGGTCAGTAAACTATAGATTACCCATGACACGATCAATTTTCTTAAAAATACCAACACCTGACCTTCGTTGTTTACATCAAACATTTCCAAAGATTCAACACATTCTTTGAAATCCTTCATACCTGTACTAATAGAAGAAGAACCTGCTGAACTATCCTTAAGGTTTAAAAGGAGTTAAAATCTTCAAGAATGACCCAAGGTTTATCATTAACAAAAGCCTTATGTACACATAGATTATGCCACAACTCCCGTCTATTCTTATAATAGTTATGAGCATACACAATGGAGCAAAATAAAGTTTTTTGTCAAGGTTAAACAAGATCTGAACATGCATTACCTGATCAGTCTGGGCTAGAACCATTAAATCTGCCACATCAGTATTCCACCCAAGGATGATCCAAGTACCTTTACTACATAAACTACCATTTGATTTCCAATCCCACTTCTTACAAATTTTCCTACAAACATTAAACAACCGAGATACATCCATATGTGACTCCAAAATGGTGCACACACTAAGATAGTTATCCCGCACCACCTGGCGAACCTCATTTTGTTTCAGAGGGCAGTTCAACCCCCTAATATTCCATGAAGCTAGACTACACATTGGCAACACCCGATGCAAGAGTGCTTGCCCCTGTAGTTGTGTCTATATGTGTAGTACCAGAAGTCATAAATGCTGTTGTTTCATCATTAAGAACTTCAATTACCTCGTCCCCATCAGAATCAATAGAGACTTTAAAATCATTATTGACACCCTTTGTAGTATTAACATGTTCCTTTGTTTTGTGTACATCATGAGTCACCTCATAAATATGGATCTACAATTTAGCATAGAAACTGTTCAACAATCAACCATAATCAACAATCAAGTCATGTTTACATCTTGTCCAAACGAATGTCTAGTAAATTAGTTACTCATAGATTGAGTAGCCATGAACAATCTGATAAAGTAAAATAACATAAATATCTAAAGATAACAGAAAGAAATAAAGAATGTAAAACCGAGTGATTATAAATCACAAGGTTGGATTGCCAAGCGTCGGAAGAGGTTAAATCTGTTATTAAATGCTATGGAAACCCTGTTCTTCGAATTCTAGCTGTCACTTTTGACCTATGTGTTTTGGATATCTTTTTAGGGTTTATAATGGGGTATTTATAGGCGAAATGCGAAAAACCTTAATTCTGCCGACCTCGCCTTAGCGGCGCTAGCGATGTGCCTAGTGGCACTAGTGGTGTTTCTGAAGAGATGGCGGCGCTGGCTGAGCGCTAGCGGCGCTTCCATGTTGCCTGAAGGAAACCAACGGCACTGGTTTGGTTCTTGTACGATTCCAGTGGCGCTGGTATGTATACCAGCGGCGCTGGTTACTGCATGCTGCACTAACTCTCTTGATTCTGCTTTTATTCTTAAAATGTGTAACTCCTGAACTCCATCCTTAATCTTCCTAAGCTCATTTCTACTCTCTCAATCAGTCACCTTTCAAGTTAATCCTGCTCACAAACCTAATTCCATTAAGTACCTTAAAGTCCATACTAATAACTCATTTATACCTCAAAATCATGATAAACGAATGGGGAAAAAAGTCACAAATAAATCACTCGTCATATTCCCCCACACTTAAACCTTTGCTTGTCCTCAATCAATCTCTAAATCAATCTTAAATCAAAGTTAGGAACTAGCTTTGACAAATCTGGGTTACTAGATACCTTATTTACACTAACATCTCTTTTCCTCCCCACACTTATTTTGTTCATACCTTTATCGCTTATGCATATGTCTAATGCAATCACTAACAATTCAATTACCATCATTCACAACTAGTACAGATTAATGCCAACAACTCATAAGCAATCCTACTATATTATTATTATTAATGTGTTTTTGCTTTTCCCTTCTTGAAATACTTCCATTTCATAGCTTGCACTAGTTCGACTAATCAATGATCTTATGACAATTACAATCTAGGATAAACTGTAACACCCCAAGTAGGGCAGAACAATGAGATATACAGAAAGTCGAGTATTCAAAACAAATGATTATAACTAACATTCACCATAGCTTTATTTCATAAAAAGAATTTACAAATGTACAAGCATGTGAACCAATTTCCATGTACCACCACATTTGGATACTAAGTTCACGAAACAAATAACAAGCACATGAAATAGTATACTACATTGATCAAGGCGGATTCCATTGCCCATCACAAGGTTTGATCTTAGACTCCAAAGTGCAATACAAACAATCATGATGCAAATAATTTCTCAAAGCTTATGCTAATTCCTGAAAAGCATGAAGAAAAAGTGTCAACTACGAAAATGTAGTTGGTAAGTGCATAGGTTTTTAAGTAAATCTCGTTGCATGACCATTTTAAACACTTAGAAAACATGTTATTAGATATTAACATACCCAAACCATATGTACTGCAGAATTCTCATCTCCAAATATCAAGTTTTTCAAATACCATAATGTCATTTCAAGACTTGAAAAAACCATGGTAACTTACAAAATTCTCATTTGTCAAATTATCATGAGAGAAAAAGTATATATATCGATTAATCATATATCATACCAAAATCATTCGGTTATCAATATTTCAATTTCACCAATTTCAACAACTTTCAAGAATCCATATAAGGTCTAATACCCAAACCGTATGTTCAATCCATAATGTCCAACCATAAATATTATTCAATAATCATTTAGCCAAAGGCATAATTTGATGAGTTTGTGCTTGAGCTACTACTAAGACCATTTCATGTCCCAGCCAACATAGTATTTCATTTCATAGCACAAGTTGTCAATCAAGTGCTTTAACCATAATTGGGTTGTGCCATGGAGACGACCGTTAAAATTTAATGTAGATTAGAGCACCGCTCGGGTCGGACTGGAAATGAAAGTTGTCACGAAGGCAACCAACATTCTACCGTTACCTATTTAGTGGGTGAGTGGACGAATCCTAGTTGCGCAACCCTCTAACTACAGGCCTCCCCTTTCGGAGTTAATAGTAGTGTACCATGGTGAAACAATTTGACAGTACCAAGGTATAACATATATCACATTGAACATACAATTATCCCATATCATAAACAATCTTTCAAAGAATCATTTCATATAAGAAAACAATTTTATTTATTATGTTTTTCACCCCGAAAGTAAAACACATAAAAGAGTTTGAAAGGGGGCTATGACTCACCTTGATATGCAGAGCATTATATATTCTTTTTATCAGATTTTGCTCTTTTTTGAGCAGTTTGCTTTTGTTTTTGTTTTGAAGAAGGAGTTTTAACAATTTGTTTTTCAACTGAAGAAGTCGAAGCTCATTCCAAATTTTTAATCCTGGCAGTACAACTTTGAACCTGCCTTGACAAAAGTTGGAGTTGGCTCTCCAGTTTTAACAAAAAATTGTTTTCTTCAGGCTGCTGACCTTTGGACTTAGGTTCAGCGGAATTTTTAGTCTTGGGCTCTTTGGACTTTTGAGGTAAAGGAACATCACCAGCTTCCTTTTTAACTGGAGCTTTAGCCTTTTTGGCTCCAGTTTTGGCCTCAACAGGGGTGGTCTCAACAGATTCAATTTTGGAAATGTTAGAAGAGTCATAAGGAGTCTAAATTCTAACTGAATCAGGCATCTAATTGATTGAGGGTAAAACAGCTGCCATCTGGAGATCACCAGATTTCCAGCTAGTTTCTTGAGCATCAATGGTTTTAGAAAATGCATCATAATTTTTACCAGATGCTTGTACCCAAGATTTGATAACCATGTGTTCCTTTTTCATATCATATTTCAATTTTTGGTTATCTTTTTCTAATGTCTCATTTTTCAAAACTGACTCTTTGAGAGCCAACTGGACACTTTGCAAATCATTTAATTGAGCTTTAACATTGTTCAGCTCAATTAAAACTATTTCAAGATATCTTTCACAATCAGTTCTCATTGTTTCAACAAATAATAAATCATCATTAAGTGATTCAGCAATGTCCACCCATCATCAGTTTTATTTATGTATCCATTTCATCATCATAATCCCTTACCTTCTTTAAAATAATGTCCACCCATCTTCCAGAAACGACATCATCTTTCACCATTGGTTGTTGATTTTCTAGAACCATAAAACACACATCCCTAACCTCTTCATCATCATCAGATGAGTCATCAGAGAGTTCCCATTTCCCTTTAGTTTGAGCCAACATGCACTTGTTCTTTTCTTGCTCAAGTGACATGAGGGCAATCTGGGCCTTAAGCTTCTTGTATTTGGCCTTGTAATCATCAGATTTAACAAAATTTGGGACAGAGGGACCAGTTTGGTTGTTCGACTGACTAGATCTGCATTCCTTCATAAAGTGACCTTTCTTACCACACTTATAGCAGGTGAGATTGGCTTTATCCAGAGAGTTGGAGCTGGAAGCATTATTGGACCCATTAAATCTATTAGATTTATGCTTAAACCTATTAAAGGTTTTAGCAAACATGGCAACCAGATCATCATCGTCATTCTCATCACAACCATCACTGAGTTCAATGGTCAGGCCAGAGTTTAAAAAGTTGTTTAACATCTCCTTCATAGAATGTGGCTGGACATTCTCAGCAGACATTAAAGCAGCACAAGGTTGCGCAGTTAAGCTGGCGATCTTGGAACTCTGAGCATGGTTTAAAGCATCTTGCTCAGCCAGTAATCTTGCAGCATTATTATCTTTAGTGAATCTGAAGGCTCCAAAGAGAAAAGCAAGAGTATGGATGTGCAAGGTCTTACCTTTTCTTAGGACAAGAACCATGTGTGCCCATTTGGATGGTAAAATATCACAAAACTTTTCAAGAAGAATATCTTTATCCTTTTCAACACCCAAGCCTCTCAGTTGATTAATGAGGCTAGTAAATCTGGTGTAGGTACCAGTTAAACTTTCGTTGGGTAGAGCAAAGAGGGATTCATACTTCTTGTTTAAAGCAACCTTTTTGGTGGCAATGGTGTCATTTCCTCCTTCAAACTGGAGAACTAATTCATCCCACATAGACTTGACACTAGGTAACAACACAAGTGTTGGAATTAGTTCCTCAGGGACAGCAGCGAGGATCATGTTTTTCAGTCTGGTATCAAGGTCAACCAGTCTGCGATCCTCATTAGACCAATGTTCTTCTGCTTTCTCCCTGGTACCTTTTCTCCCAGTTGGGTCTAGAAGAGGACTCACCCCACCGGTACCTCTCTATCCCACCAAAATGCAAGAGCATTCTGGCTTTCCATGTACCAAAGGTCTCACTGCTCCCATCGAATTTGGGAACAGGAGTGTTGGAGTAATGTACATGGACGTGGCTCGGTGAAGTAGGAGGAGGAGGAGGAGGAGGAGGGTTGGTATTTAAAGGAGTAAAAGGTGTAGTATTATTAGGATTAGTTTCATTTTGAGGACCAGAACCATTCTCACCTTCAGTAGACATCTAAGCAAACCTAGGTTATAGAATTGATACAATTCAACCTGCCTGCTCTGATACCACTTATAAGTCCCAACTATATAACAAATGAGTACTGAAGACACCTCTATGTCAATGGTGAGTTTACTTTGCAACACATTCACTGTATCTGGACGTGACCAGTTGCAGTGAACAGTGTACCAGGTTAACTGGAGTTATGTTCACTGGAGTTTTACTTATTAAGGTGACAAGAGTAAATAAGTAAATACACTGCAATAAGTGAAGTACAAGTAATGTAATTTGGTGAGACAATATGTAATTTTCAAGTGTATTTTATTTATTGATTGTTAAATAAGATACAAGGTTGTTGCGGAACCAAGATAATACACAAATGTAAATATCCTAACAACCTTTGAAATACAATTGATCTAAACTTGGAAATTCTCTTCTATAATCGAAACACTTAAAGTTGTGAAATGTTCCTTTTAGCGATTGAGAGAATATTGCACAAGTTCACCAAAGATATTGCAAGTATGGGTGTTTGCAAAGTTGTGTAAATGCTTGTGCAAGGACCTCTTTTTATAGTCAAAGGTTGAGCATTGGGATCTCAACTTCGACGTACAAATATGGTTGACAGCACACAAAAGTATTACTCCCTCCGTCCTATTTTAGTTGTCATGTTGACTAACTTTGACCGTAAATAACTTTGTTTGTACTATATGTTAGTTGATGAAACTTACATGGACGGAAAATACATTAAAAACTCAATCCATTCATATATTTTATATCAAGTGTTACATGACGCAAACAAAGTTATTTACGGTCAAAGATGGTCAACATGACAACTAAAATGGGACGTAGGGAGTAGTAAATAATTCTTTGTGTATGTGCTAAATAAAGTAAGACAAAAGGTTGCTTTATTCAACCACTCTACATCTTTGCACTTTTATCCACAGACAAGATTATTATCCGGGTAAAAGGATGTAGTGTACAAGGTCCTCCTCGTAAGCAGTGTAAAGCTTTGTAAGAGCATTTACACTGAGGGTCTCTAGTTTGATATTTGATTAGAATGTCAACTGGGCTTCGCTGCCATTGCCATTCTCTATCTTCCATTTGTTGTCTTCGACTTCAACAGGAATGTCTTTAGATGCTTTCTTCAGATCTCAACTAGAGGAAGTCATCAGTTGCATAAACTGTACATTGCAACTGGACCTCAAATATTTCGGACAATTCTTCTGTTCTCCAGATGTAACTTGAGAGCTCCAGTTTTCAGCGAACCTGGACCTAGCAAGTTCCTTTGAGCCTCGTTCAGGGTTTTACTAGCATAGTAAATCGGCCTAAAGTATTATCTCACATTATCTCAAAGGGTAATGCATAATTCGGTGATACCACTATAAGTGATTCGATAAGGTGAGTCTTAAGTTTCATGAACGCTTTTACACAATCTTCATCGAAATCAAGCCTAACTTCTTTCTCTAAAAGTCTGGTCATTGGCCTAGCTATCTTAGAAAAATCTTTGATGAACCTTCTATAGAAACCTACATGACCTAAAAAACTTCTAACTCCTTTAACATTAACAGGAACCGGTAATCTCGCCATAACGTCAATTTAGCTCTATCTACTTCTATTCCCGCTTTTGAGACCTTATGTCCTAACACTATTCCCTTTTTGACCATAAAATGACATTTTTCCTAATTAAGAACTAAGTTAGTTTCCTCACATCTAGCTAACATTTTATCTAAATGCCTTAAACATGAGTCAAACAAATCTCCAAAGACTGAAAAGTCATCCATGAATACTTCTACCGACTTCTCTAACATGTCCTGAAAAATTGTTGTCATACACCGTTGGAATGTCGCTGGTGCATTACACAATCCAAAAGGCATCTTCCTATAAGCGTAGATTCCATAAGGGCAAGTAAAAGTCGTTTTCCCTTGATCTTCAGTGTAAATGGGAATCTGCAGATACCCGGAAAATCCATCGAGAAAACAGAAATACTCGTTCGCCGCTAAACGCTCTAACATCTGATCCATGAATGGTAGTAGGTAATGGTCTTTTCTAGTAGCCTCGTTAAGCTTTCTATAGTCTATGCACACTCTCCATCCTATAACAGTTCTATTTGCTATTAATTCCTCGTTCTCATTAGTTACCACCGTCATTCCTCCCTTTTTGGGAACGCAGTGAATAGGGCTTACCCATTCGCTATCTGAAATGGGATAAATTATCCCTGCATCTAAGAGCTTAATTACTTCCTTCTTAACTACTTCCTTCATGTTTGGGTTAAGCCGTCTCTGTCTTTGAACTATTGGCTTAGAATTTGCCTCTAGGTGAATCCTATGGTTACAGTATAATGAGTCTATGCCTCTAATATCTGCTATTTTCAAAGCAAATGCCTTCTTATGGGATCTAAGTACTTTCATCAATGTCGTCTTCTTTTTCGTAGTCAATTTCGAAGAGATGATTACCGGAAGTTGCGACTTCCCTTGAAGGTAGGCGTACTCCAGTCCTTGCGGTAATGGTTTCAACTCTAAATCTGTAGGTGGTTCCTCTAGAGATGTAATTAAATTGTTTGGTGTCTGCAATAAGGTTTCATGAAACTCATCTTCATCTAATTCTCCTAAGTCCCAAGGACGTTCTGGTGATCCTATCCCTAGAACTTCCTCTATCTCCTGATTTGCTCTATTATCTACTTCTACTAACTCAACTTCTTCCGTGCATAGACCCACTTCATCTTTTCCTAGGTCTGGATCTCCTTCCATGGTTTAGCTCAACTTTTTCCTACCATTTCCTATCGTAATCCTTCATTCCGCTACTTCTATTACTGCCTTGGCGGTATTTAAGAAAGGTCTACCTAGGATTATCGGTACTTTCTTATCTTCGGGGATATTCATTACTACAAATTCTACTTGGAAATGCAGATCTCCTATTGTCACTAATATAGTATCAGTCTTTCCTAAGGGACGTTGAAAGGTTTGATCTACTAACTTAATGGTCATCATGGTCGTATCTAAGGCTTTATTACTTAACTTAATGTAGATAGACCACAACATTAGGTTAATACTAGACCCTAAGTCTACTAAACAATCACAGGTGATTTTATTCCCTAAGGTACAAGGTATTACAAAGCTTCCCGGATCTTCTAACTTCGGGGTGATGAACTCATCCCCTTTCTCCAAGATTCCCTTTACTTCTTCTGTCACATGCACATCCATCGGTACCTTGTCTTCCTTCAACATATCCTTAATGTACCTTGCATAACCGGGGGTTAACCTAACTAATTCCGCAAACGGTATCGTAACCTTAGTACCCATGAGTGCATCCTTAAAGATTTCTGCTTTCTGTTCCACTCGATTCCTCCTTAACTTTTACGGAAACGAAACTGTTCTACTGTAGGGTTTAGATCGTGGCCTAGAATCTGTTCTAGGGGTTGCCAGCGGCGCTGGAGGTGAATTTAGGTGGACCAGCGACGCTGGCTTGATGACCAGCAGCGCTGGTTCCTTCAGTTTGTGTTCCAGCGGCGCTGGTGACTCCCTGGCGGCGTTGGTTCTTCTGTCTTGTATTCGTCTCCTTGTTATCTTGCCTTACCGTCTCAGTTTCCTCTTCTTCCTTTGCTGGTTCTTCTTCATCATTCTCTTCTTCAGTCTCCAGAGGGTTCCTTGGTGATTTTGTTGCTTTTCCTGACCTGGTGGTGATTCCTTTCACCGATTCCGCTTTCGAGGAAAATTGACCACAAATGAATTCCATCATTTTTGTAACCTTGCCAAGTTCCTCCTGAAACGCCTGAAACCTCCGATCAGTTTCTTCATTCCTCTCCTTCGATTCCTTGATTAGCGTGTCGACTTGCTTTTGCAAAGTCTTCATATTTCCTTCATCTACCTTCGACTTTGACCAATCAAACGCCTGAAGCTCTCGACATCTTCTTTAGTCTCTTCCATGCTTCGCCTATCGTTTCAAATTCTGTTTGGGAATCATTCTCCACAGCTAATTCTCTGACTCTCCTCAACTCGCGCGGGTAGAATCTGTTGCAAAACGCTTCTTTCAATTCCTCCCAAGTCTTGATCGAATTCGGATCGAGGTCTTCCAACCATGCTAACGCCAATACCTAAACATTCCTAATCTAACCATTTCTTTGGTACCCGTCCCGTATTTGAAAAGTCGACATTCCTCCTTAAATCGTGATAGGTGATGATACGGATCTTTATTTACCTCACCATCGAATCCTAAGCTCTGCACCATGCTGATGTGAGTAGACTTGGCCAAAAAAGGGACGTCCATTTCAGGTACCTTAATGGGTGGATTATGGGTTTTGGGAACTTTCCTACCTTTTTCTAACATTGATTCCTCTACTTCGCTATCTTTAGCCATTCTACCTATTCTTATTTGCTACTAATATTCCGAAATGGAAAACTAGAAAACTATCCGAAAAAAAACTAAAAGTAACTTATATCTAACTATTCTAACCTTTTCCTAATTTCAAAGCTCCCCGGCAGCGGCGCCAAAACTTTGATATGCGTTTTTGTTAAACTACCTAAGTTTTAAATTTATAATTCAAGGTTTTACCTAATCTATCTTAGAACGCAACTAAGAGAGTGTACTCTGTCTAGTGGTAATATAGTCTAGGTAATGTCAGGTTCCTTCGAAGGGAACTTAAACTAAGGAAATTAAAATACTTAAAATTAAGATACAGTTTTCTTTTGGGGGTTTCCTAGTTAACTAATTGCATATGAATTTGAAAACAATAATAAATGTAAAATTTGACATTTGTTTTGTTTGGATTGACATGCTTAAAAGTGGTCACAGTTGAAGTTGTTGAACGACTCTTTTCACATTCAGATTCTCGTTAGATTCACTTGAGTTATTTAGTCTGACTGCCTTTCAACTGGTCTAACACTTCAATGAGTTCCTGTTTAAGGTCGCCCACTGAGCATTAAAAACTGAGCCTATAACTATGACTGAAATCTATTATGTAAGTCTTGATTCTTGTTAAAGTTTTAAGACACTTATTACCCTAACTACCTGGATCCGATTTCCGTTCGCCAGATCAGCTAGATTAACCTAATTAAACTCATACTCGTTTGAACCAATTATTAATTTCAATCAAATCTCCAGTTATAGATCAAATGATTACACTAATTAAAGACCGACCAATGTTTCGCAAGCAGATTAAGATGACCCTGGAGCCGCTGATCAGTTCGACTCGACCAAATCAATAAAAATCAGTTTGTATATGAAAACTAATAATAATTCAGATTCAAATAAATATCGATCTACGATTTAGCATAGAAACTGTTCAACAATCGACCATAATCAACAATCAAGCCATGTTTACATCTCGTCCAAACGAATGTCTAGTAAGTTAGCTACTCATAGACTGAGTAGCCATGAACAATCTGATAAAGTAAAATAACATAAAAATCTAAAGATAACGGAAAGAAAGAAAGAATGTAAAACCGGGTGATTATAAATCACTAGGTTGGATTGCCAAGCGTCGGGAGATGTTAAATCTGTTTTTGAATACAATGGAAACCCTGTTCTTCGAATTCTAGCCGTCACTTTCGACCTATGTGTTCTGGATATCTTTTTAGGGTTTATAATGGGGTATTTATAGGCGAAATGCGAAAAACCTTAATTCTGCCGACCTCGACCTATAGGCGCTGGCGATGTGCCCGGCGGCGCTGGTGGTGTTTCTAAAGAGATGGCGGCGCTGGCTGAGCGCTAGCGGCGCTTCCATGTTGCCTGAAGGAACCAGCGGTGCTGGTTTGGTTCTTGTACGATTCCAACGGCACTGGTATGTATACCAGCGGCGCTAGTTACTGCATTCTGCGCTAACTCTCTTGATTCAGCTCCTATTCTTTGTTAGGTCGAAAATCGACTAAGTATGATTTGTTCAAAATAGTTGAGGTTCAGTAAAGAAAGCTTGCTCAGGATTCTCAAGTCATTCGAAAAAAAACTCACTGAAGCTTCACTTCAGATTCAGAATCAACCTACACTGAAGACGTTCAGACTGAAGTCAAAGACTGAAGACTGAAGAAGAAGATCATCTCAGAAGCAGAGCTCAGAGAAGATCTTACCTGAAGTTGAATCTGAAGAGGCTCAGTGAAAAAGTATTTACAACACTTTTTCACTGATTACGAGGAAAGTCTTTTTGCAGCTTTAACTACCTTTACCCGGTTAGTTACCTTATACCTGGGATTGGGAAAGTTTTAGCAAAAGGTTGGGAATAAAGTATGTCAAGTCACATCAAAGAAACTTACATACTTTACCTTAAACAAGCATGTTATGGATTTGTCCTACAAATCCATAAATGCAACAACTATTGTATTTTGTTTATAGAAATAAATAAAATACATGGAAAAATACATCTCGACTCATTGCCATAATACTTGAATATAATTAGTATTTATATAGTTTCAAGCACTTGTTCTTTATTGTTCATATCCATATCTGGATCGTGGTCCTTAACTAGTCTTTATCTAGATTTGAACCACTTGCCAGTCGGGTTACTTGATATACTTGTGTTTACTACTAACCTATTTTATATCTTGTTATATCTTGTTCTCGTTGTACATCTTGTGTAGGTGGACTCACATTTGGTATCAGAGCCTCCCAGGTTAAATCATTAAATTGTTATACCTGTTTTGATCCTACAAGATGTCTGGAACCGAACAATCGAACCCAAACCCAAACCCAAATGGTAACCCTAACCCAAATGTCAATATGAATCAAAATCCACCAGCTCCACCACCAGTTCAACCCAGTGTTCATGTTCACTTTCCAAACAATCCGGTACCTAAATTTAATGGAAATAGTGACACATTCATTACTTGGAAGGCATGTATGCTCAAGTACATCGCTAAAGTTGAAAGACACTTGACCATCATTCTTGTAGAGGGTCCTTATGTTCCCATGAATGCATCAACTGTTGTTTTTAACAAAGATGGGACCCCTAGGTTAACACCCAAGGAGAAAGATCATTGGTCAGAGGAAGACCATCATTTAGCTGACCAAGATCCCAAATTACAAAATATGATTCTCTTTGTTGTCCCAGAAAGTTTAAAACCCACTCTTGTTTTACTTGATAGTTCTAAGTTAATGTGGGAAGAGTTGTTAACACAGTTTGAAGGAACAAAGGAAACTATCACCACAAGAAAATTTTCTTTGAATAAAAAATATGAAGCATTTTTTACATTACCAAATGAATCTCTAATTGAAACATATCTTAGATTTACAAATTTGGTCAATCAATTAAAAGCTCTTGGTGTTACAAAAGACAAAGAAATTTTACTTGAAAAGTTTTGTGATATATTACCTTCTAAATGGGAGAATTTGATCATGGTATTAAGACAAGGTAAAACCCTTCATAGTCACACTCTGGCCTCCTTGTATGGTGCCTTCAGATAAACTGAGGAGAATAAAGCTGACAGAGTTGTGGTTGAGGAAGATGTAAAGAATGATACTTCAACCAATTCTACATTGGTTCATTATTCTGAACCACAAGATGCTGCCCTACTGTCTGACTCTGTGAAGAAGATGGTAGCTGAGTTAATGAAAGCTAGTATTTCTGAATATGCAATGAATGTGATGAGGATGATGATGATGACCTTGTTGCCATGATTGTCAAAACTTTTAATCGTTTTAAATTTAAATCAAAGAGAAATAGCAAACAATTTTCTTCAAATAATACTGTCGATAAGTCCAATTTAGAATGTTTTAAATGTGGAAAGAAAGGACATTTTATGAAGGAATGCAGATCATCACAACCCTCCTCATCACACACTGCCCCTAACCATTCTATTTTTCAGAAGCCTGATGATGGGTACAAAGCTAAGTACAAAAAACTGAAAGCCCACATGGCGATGATGGCTCAGGAAGAATCCAACAAGAATAGCTGCATGGTGGCAGACACTGAAAAATGGGAGGATTCTGACGTGTCATCTGATGATAAAGAAGAAGTAAGGGATATGTGTTTCATGGCTCGTGAAGATCATAGTCATGTTGTCAAGTTGGGTGGATATCATCATGAAGAAGGTTAGTACTTTCGGTTTTGAGAAGGATGAAGAACAAAAACTGGATCTTTTGGTTCTTATAGAGGCTGACATAACTTATGTTGAAACTGTGCGTTCAGAGAGTATAAAAATGTTTGAAATAAATTCTTCTGAACTGAACGCCAGTCAGGCCAGATTAAAAGAACTGAAAGATGTTCAGTTGGCTTTGATAAGTTATCAATCTCTGGTTTCCAAACTTGAATTGGAAAAGGAAGAATTAAAAATTATTTTGGAAAAAGAACAGAAAATAATTAAATCTTGGATGAAATCACCTTTTCCTGAAGCTGCCATTAAGAAAACTTTTGAAAATCAAAGAATCGCTTATGGCACTGGTGATCTTCATCTTGCATCCATAATAACTGATTTGGATGCACTTCCTAAAGAAATGAGACCAGAGATCATTTTTAAAGATTTTGGAAAATCAAAAGTGATAACTGATCAAAACCAGGAACAACCTGAGGGCAAATCTAAAGCATGTCAGACCAGTGCTTCAGACAAGAAAGCTAAACCCAAGAAGCCTTCCCCTCAGTCTTCAAATAAGGTTCCTAAGAGCCTTCAGAAGAAGAAAAATGTGATCCCTGCTGAGCCTTCTACCTCAGATTCTGGTAGAGCTCAGGTGTCTAATTCAGAGTCTATTTTGTTAAGGATTGAAAGTCAATTTCAGAATTTGGCTAGGCAAGTGCAGAGCTGTAATGCACGTTTAAAAAATGTTGAAAGCACTCCCCAAAATCCCAAACAAAACCCAAAACCTTTTTCAAAGAAAATCAAGCAAGAAAAGCAAAAATCTGAGAAGAAAAAGGTTCCTGAAGTCATCAAACCAACTGTTTTTGTGTCATCTGAAATTATGACTGAAATTCCCTTTGATCCTTCTGTCCCTTACGTACCAAAGAAATCTGAGGCTGTTCAGGGAAAGCCCAGTGAACCCATCAAGAGATGGGTTCCCAAAAAGAACTAATCTTTTTGTGTATGTGCAGGGTGACCGCAAAAAGAACACTTGGTTTCTTGACAGTGCTGCTGGCAGAACCATGACTGGTCACAAAACCCTGCTAGAGGAATATAGGGTGCAAGAGGGGACCTCAATAACTTTTGGTAATGATGAAAACGGACAAACTAAGGGATATGGTGTTGTGAACAATGGACAAGTCAAATTCACTAAAGTTGCATATGTGAATGGTTTGAAATATAACCTGATCAGTGTCAGTCAACTTTGTGATGATGGCTTTAAGGTTTTATTTGATATTTCACAAGGCACCATATTCAACAGAGATTGGAAGGTAGTAATGACTGCACCAAGAAAAGGAAACATTTATGTTGTGGACATGAATAGTGTTACTTCTGAACAATGTTTCTACACAAGGGCAGATGAGGACACCAACTGGTTGTGGCACAAAAGGTTATCCCATCTCAATTTCAAAAATACTAATAAGTTGTCAAGAAAACAACTTGCTGATGGGATACCAGCCATGTCTTTCGATAAAGACAAGCCATGTCCAGGGTGTGAAATGGGAAAGAAGAAGAGAGCATCTTTCAAGACCAAACAAAATTTCAGCATCATTGAACCACTTCATATGCTTCATATGTATCTTTTTGGTCCTGTGAATGTTCAGACAAGAGCGGGGAAGAAGTACACTCTGGTTGTAGTCGATGAATATTCAAGATACTGTTGGGTGATCTTCCTCAGGAACAAAAGTGAAGCTGCTGCTGAAATCATTGCCCTCATCAAACAGATTGAACTCAAGCACAAGCGAAAAGTACGTCAGCTCAGAAGTGACAATGGAGCTGAATTCAGAAATTCCACTCTAGAAACCTTCTGCACTGACACTGGCATATCTCAGAACTTCTCCTCTGCACATACACCAGAGCAAAATGGTGTTGTAGAAAGAAAGAATCGAACGCTGATAGAAGCTGCCAGAAGTATGTTGAATGAATCAGGTCTTCCAAAATGTTTTTGGGCTGAAGCTGTTGCAACTGCTTGCTACACCCAGAATCGTTCCATTTATGTCAAAAGACATAAGAAGACTGCCTATGAAGTGCTGAGAAATAGAAAGCCTAATATTGGATATTTTCATATTTTTGGATGTCCAGTATATATTCTGAATGATTCCAGCAAATTGGGCAAATTTGATGCCAAAGCTGATGAAGGTTACTTCCTAGGTTATTCAACAATTCGCAAGGCCTTTAGAGTCTATAACAAAAGACTTGAAAAGGTTGATGAGTCAATTCATGTTACCTTTGATGAATCAAATTCTGCAATCTTTAATAAACCAATCTCTGAACCACCTTCAGAAGATCCTATCAGTTTTGGTGAATCTGATCACAATGACAAATCTGATCAGTCACCTGAACATGTTTCTGATCATTCCAGTTTAGAACCAGTTACAAGTCAGCAAAGTAACATTCCATTTTATCCTTCAGTCACATTCAAACTACCCTCTGAATTGACTATTGGATCAGATGTGCGTGCTGCTCCTCAGATATCAGTATCCTTTGAATTACCTCAGAATGAAAAATTTCATGATGCAAATCGTGATTTACAAGATGATGAAGATGATGAAACTGAAATAGTCTATTCTGAACCATCTCCTGAAGTAAGCCAGAGGAGTTCTTGCACTGATATGGTTATTCATCCTGGTCATTACTCTAAATGGACTCGCTCACATCCAATTGATCAAGTGATTGGCGATCCAAGTAGAGGGGTTCAGACCAGAAGAGCCACAAGCGATCAATGCTTATATGTCAGCTTCTTATCACTGATAGAACCGAAGAAGATTGACGAGGCTTTAAAAGATCCAAGTTGGGTTGAAGCCATGCAAGAAGAGCTTAACCAATTTGAAATGAACAATGTTTGGGAGCTTGTTCCATGTCCCCCCAATCTGAAGAAAGAACCAATTGGGACAAGATGGGTCTTTCAAAACAAGGTAGATGAAGATGGTCAAGTAATCAGAAACAAGGCTAGACTTGTTGCAAAGGGTTATGCACAAGAAGAAGGAGTTGATTTTGATGAAACTTTTGCACCAGTGGCCAGACTTGAAGCTATCAGAATATTCTTAGCATTTGCAGCTCATCATGAGTTCAATGTCTACCAAATGGATGTCAAAAGTGCATTTCTGAATGGAGAGCTAGAAGAAGTTGTGTATGTGTATCAACCACCAGGATTCGAAAGCAAGGAAAAACCTCACTGGGTGTATAGACTGAACAAAGCTTTATATGGTCAGAGATAAGCACCTAGAGCCTGGTATGATACTCTTACTCGACATCTTTTAGATAATGGTTTTCATAGAGGTGCAATAGATAACACTTTATTCATCTTGCATGAGAAAAGTGATATCTTACTTGTACAAGTATATGTTGATGATATTGTGTTTGGTTCTACAAATGAAAAATTGTGTGACAAGTTTTCAAAAATAATGTCTTCTGAGTATGAAATGAGTATGATGGGTGAGTTGACATATTTTCTGGGGCTTCAAGTGAAACAAACCAGTGATGGTATTTTTATTAATCAAGAAAAATATGTGAGAGATCTTTTAAAGAAATATCAATTTGATTCTGTCTCCTCTAAAGATACTCCAATTTCTGCACCATTAACCTTGGACTCAGATCCTAATGGAAAACCTATCGATCCCACAAAATATCGTGGTATGGTGGGATCATTAATGTACTTAACTGCAAGTAGACCAGACATAATGTTTGCAACATGTCTTTGTGCACGATTTCAATCTGATCCCAGAGAAGCACACCAGAATGCAGTAAAAAGGATTTTTCGATACCTAAAAGGTGTCCCCAGACTAGGTCTTTGGTATCCCAAAGGCTCAAGTCTAGATCTCATGGGCTATTCAGATTCTAATCATGCAGGTTGTAAGATAGATAGGAAAAGTACCACAGGTAGTTGTCATTTCCTTGGTGGCAAGTTGGTTAGTTGGAAGAGCAAGAAGCAGACTGCAGTATCATTATCCACTGCTGAGGCTGAGTACATTTCTGCAGCAAGTTGTTGTGCTCAGATCCTATGGATGAAGAACCAACTAACTGATTATGGTGTTAAGTATACAAGAATGCCAATACTCTATGATAACACAAGTGCCATCGCAATATCTCACAATTCTGTCATGCACTCTAAAACCAAGCATATTGATCTCAGGTACCATTTTATTCGTGATCATATTTTAAAAGGTGATATTGAAATTCATTTCATTCCCACTGACAAACAACTAGCTGATGTGTTTACAAAACCTTTAGATGTCAAAACTTTTAAACATCTCATCAGCGAGTTGGGAATGCTGAATCCTGTGTAGCAGTTCAGGGGGAATAGACAAAAATGTTTTTACAAGAAAAAGAAATCTTTTTTTTTTTCTGAGGGGGAATTTTTGCCTCAGAAAATATTTTGTCTGAAATGATTCAAAACTGAATGACTTCAGAATCTCAAAAAATGAGATGGT
Source organism: Erigeron canadensis (assembly GCF_010389155.1). NCBI lineage: Eukaryota > Viridiplantae > Streptophyta > Magnoliopsida > Asterales > Asteraceae > Erigeron > Erigeron canadensis. Next base: position 17,155,602 of record NC_057765.1, read on the forward strand.
TCAGATTCCACTTCCTTAACCTTTCTCAGAACATTAAATTATTTAATCTGAAGTTCATCAAAACCTTTTATTATACAATGGATACTTAGCTGGCAAGTGGACACGTGATTTTTACTGTTCCAGGATACCTTTTTGCTGATGTGTCATACCACTTGCGCCGTAAAGAAAAATGATCATTGCTTTTGCATTAAAAACGGTTGAATTTTTCTCGAAAAAGTGGGGTCATGGCCGTTGTTGCATTAAATGCAGACGTGTCACCAACAATTATTTCGGATTTCAAACCTGATCAAAATTACTTTCAATAAAATATCATTATATTTTATTGGGTTTCAATTTCAAAAATCATTTTATTTATTTTCCTTGGAAAACTTTTCGTATTCCTTTGAAAATATAAATATCTTTTTCCAAATCATTCCACCATTTATTTCGTTTTTCATTTACTTCCCAATCATATCTCTCTCATTCTCTCAAACATTCAATATTCATTTCATTTTCATTCATAACTTCAAACCCTAATTTATCCTTAACACATTTTCATCTCCTTTCTTTCATTCTATCTTATATTTCAATGGCTACATCATCCACTGTAAAAGAACCCAAAACCCTTATTGCCTTTGAATATTCTCCACCCAAATCGGCGGTAAAACCCAGTTCTCAATGGGCAAAGGACTTTGAGTCCAAAACTATCCGATTCAATATGAACAACTATAAGGCCGCATTAAATGTTAAATCTGATGGTTTGATGGGCAAACTAAACACTTTTCTCCAAAGATGCCCAATTTTCATATGCTCTTACCGCCGATCCAGAGCAGTTATATCATCGATATTTGTTGGAATTTTGGTATACAGCAGAAGTTTCCAAGGATGATAAGTCGATAGCATTCACGTTAAAAGAGGGTACGGTGAAGTGCGTATTGACACTTGATGGTTTCCGGGAGACACTCCGGTTAAATTATTTGCCTCCCAACACCCCATATACAAAAAGACAAAAAGGGGTTAATTTTAGAGAAGTTTTGCTTGCCACCGGCCACAACCAAATTCTTAATGATGGTGGCAACTTGAAGACATCTGGCCACATCTTTATTGCGGGCTTCAAGAGTTGTTGGAAATATTTTTGGACACAGATTGTGGAGTGTCTTGGAGGAAATAGTGGCGGATTGGATCAGATTTCCTTGATCCAAGTTGAGATGGGTTACTATCTATGGCATGGGATGAAGGTAGATTTTGCCGAGATGCTTTTTGCTCAGTTGTTGACGAAGCTGAAGGGGAAGAGGAGCATTCATATTGCCTTCCCAAGATTTTTAAGTTTATGTTTTCTTGCCATTCTGGGAGAAAGATACTCTGACATCCTTCAGGAGAGCTCTCAGACGGAATTTTGTAAAGACCTCTCCAAGCTTCCTGAGTCTGAGGACGAACCTGAGCTTTCCCCTACAATGCTTCAGGTACTTGGTAACAATGTTAAAACTGACGCAGCACGACCGGCTGGCTCAAAAAGATCACTGGGCGGGTCACAAAAGAATGTGAGACCCACCAGTCGATCTAGTGGCAAAATGTTACACTTGTTTAAACCCAAAACAAGTTCTACCCTGCCACCTTCATCTTCCGCTGACCAACCAGGGGATCTCCCAAAAGACTCCTCAGGATCTCCAAAGGGTTTATTAAAACTGCGTCCTTTTAGGCCATCCTTACAACGCAAGGATATTAGTACCCAAGCTCAGCCTTCTGAGACCTCAAAACAGGTTTCAGAAGAAGGTCAAATGGGAAACATGCAAGCAACCATCTCCAAAACTTCTTTAGGAGGAGATGGTGAAGATATTAGTGTGTCAGCCCAACACACATTAGAAGTTGAGTCTGCACATGCACTCCTTGTAACTTCACAAATCTTACACTCTTTGCATGCACAAACTTTTGATATTTCTCAGGTGATACCCAGAGAGATGGAGGTTTCAACTTCTGCTGCCAATGAAGAGACTCTTGGATCCAGCACAAGGGTTACTGAGGCACAAATGGTATCGACTAAAGTAGTTCCACCTTTGACCAGTGACGATGCAACTGCTGAAGCAGCTGCTGAACTGGGCGCTGGTATGGATTCTGGGAATCAAGACCAGAGCATATCTGACCAGATTGTAAATATCTGGGATGACGATGAGCTTCCTGAGGGAAACCTCGAAGGTTTTGAGTTTGATGAGGACTTATTGAGGGAGAATCAATCGGATTCTGAGCCAACCCTCAACCTTGTTGACGAACCCATGTCACCACCTCTTTTGGAACAACAACACCAACAACAACAACAACACCACCAACAACAACAAAATGTTACCGATCTTGATCAACCACCACCAATTTCACATCAACATCCTCTGTTTCCACAAGGCACAACACCAGCATATGTTACCTCCGCCGTTTTTCAACCACCACTTCAATTTCTTCACCCTCAAATTCATGATGTTCCACCAAGGAGGACTTATGATCTGCCAGAAGATCAAGGAAAGGAATTGGATTCTGAGACTGAGTCTGATGGTCCCTCAGAAAGGATATTAGAGAAAACTCTGGCAGGCATCAAGACAACTCCCTTTGTTGCTTCAGCTTCCACTTCGTCTGCTGCACCTCTGAGCATGGAAGCTTAGCTAGAGAAGTCACAAACCGAAGTCCAAAACCTACTTATTCAGGTTGAGGGCTTATCTAAATCTCTGGCTGCCAACACCAAGTCTCTGGCCGATCTAAAAGGTGCCCAGATTGCTATGGGTACTGAATTTACAAGAGTTGCAGTTAATGAGAGCTTGGTGGTTGGGAAGTTACATGAATTGCTATCGGCGTGTAATGGTTTGAGTAGGGCTATTGGTGAAGCTTTCAAGTTGAACAAGAGGGATGTGCAGAGTTCAGTTGTTGCGAATCTGCAATCCTGGATTCTTATGATACAAAATTCATTCTTGGCGGTTGAGAAAGAAGTTGGTGCGTTGTTCAAGAAGCCAAGTGTTGATGAAAAGTCCCTTGGTGATTCTGTTGGTGGAAAGGTTTCTGAGACACTGAAGTCTATATTCTCTGAAGATCTTATTTCTCAGATTTCAGTGTTGGTGGCAGAAAAGGTTGAAGAGAAGGTTAGGTCGATGGTCTCTGAAGTCTCCAAGGCAACAAATGACAAGGTTGACAAAGCTGTTAATGAACTGAAAAATTATGTGTCAACACTTGATCAACAGGTTCAGAACCAGTCGAAGCAACTGGATGAAATCCTGGCCTTGCTCAATAAAGAGCCTGAAGTTGTTACTCCTCCCCCCTCTGGTGCATTATCTGAAGAAGAAAAGGGATTGCTGAAGGAAGTCTTGGAACATGAGAAGCTGAACCTGAACTCTACCTTCAGATTAAGAGCTCAGTTTGCCACCATGTCTAAAGGCATTTCTGATAGTATTACCTAGCAGAATTGGGAACCTCTGCAGGGCATGCAGAAGGCCATTGAATTATATGCTAAGATGCCTGCGGAGATTCCCAAAGGGGGAAGTGATGTGCCAATTGGTCTGCTTGCCAGCTCTCAAGAATTAATTGAAGCGACCAAGAGGCAATCTGAATCTGAGGGGGAACAACTGAATAAACAATCTGAACCCCAACCATCTGAACAAGCTAAGAAAGACAAAGGTAAAGCTCAGATGATTGAGGAACCAAATAAGAAGGGGACAAAGGATTCTGGTTGTGTTGTTGGAGAGAATGTTGATGAGCATGGTTATCCATTGCCAGATTTAGGTGCTGATCAGAAAAAGTTGGAAGCACTTCAAAGACAAGTCTCCAACCAGTTCATTATGTGGAGAGAAACTAAAGAAAGAGAAAGGGCCCAACACTTGGCAATGGGTACCATTGATTTAGTAGATGCTGCAGCTCTTGGTCTTAATAAGGAAAGATATCAGAAGATCAAACATGATGCAAGAGTGCAGAAGGCCTTGGAAGAAATGGCCGAGTATGAGTATGGGGTGAAGTATTCTCCCTTAGAACAAAAGCTGGACCATCTCACTTTCAAATTGTCTATTGAAGATCTGGTGAAAAATAGGAAGAAAGAGATGGAGATCAAGAAGAAAGAAATTATGACCAGTGTTCTGAAGGTTGAGAAGGAAATTTGTAGGCCACCTCAGAAGCCCAAACTAACTGGCCCAAGGTCTACAAGAAAACATGCTCGAGATTCTGACCTCTCTACATTCATACCTATTTCTAAAGAAGTTGCTCAGGTGAAGGATAAACATGAAAAGGATCAGTATGATTATTATATGAAACACAGGTGCCATCCTGCAAAGATCCTTGACGTGCAAATTATGAAGGAAGATGGTCTGAAATTGTTCAATCTGGTTGTGAAAAGAGAAGGTAGAGCAGAAGAAGAATATGAACAAGTTTCAGTGCATAAGTTTGAGTATTCTGAGCACAAGGAGATGATCACCGTTCTGAAAGGAAAACCAAAGTCTCATCTAACTGGCGCATGGATGTTGAAGATCCAACAGAAAATGAAGGCCAAAGTTGAGATGGAGGAAAGATTATTTGGGAAGATCAGTTCTCCAAAGAGAAAGGCTACTGAAGCACCTTCTGGCTCAAGGCCTGCGAAGAAGTAGTTGTATCTTTTTTTGTAAATATTTGTACTTGTAAATATTTTCCATTTTTATTTTTGTACTTGTAACTGAACAATCATCTCAGTATCTTTTATATAGTTACAAGTTACATCATATTATTAGGAAATAGTTTAAGTTAGAAAAACAAACAAGAAAATTTTCTTAAGGCATCATGATCTATGAGATGTCCTTAGAAATATTCTTACAACTTAAACAAAAAACTTGTATTTTTAGACTTACAAACTTGTACAGATAGAAGTCTAAAATACATGAACTATTTTAGAACAAATAGGGGGAATTTGTTAGGTCGAAAATCGACTAAGTATGATTTGTTCAAAATAGTTGAGGTTCAGTGAAGAAAGCTTGCTCAGGATTCTGAAGCCATTCAGAATAAAGCTCACTGAAGCTTCACTTCAGATTTAGAATCAACCTACACTGAAGACGTTCAAACTGAAGTCAAAGACTGAAGACTGAAGAAGAAGATCATCTCAGAAGCAGAGCTCAGAGAAGATCTTACCTGAAGTTGAATCTGAAGAGGCTCAGTGAAAAAGTATTTACAACACTTTTTCACTGATTACGAGGAAAGTCTTTTTGCAACTTTAACTACCTTTACCCAGTTAATTACCTTATACCTAGGATTGGGAAAGTTCTAGCAAAAGGTTGGGAATAAAGTATGTCAAGTCACATCACAGAAACTTACATACTTTACCTTAAATAAGCATGTTATGGATTTGTCCCACAAATCCATAAATGCATCCAACCATATTTGTACGGCATATTGCCATGTTATCAAGACATGTTTGCCTATAAATATAAGACTTCTCACACTTGCAAAAATGCTTGGAACTTTGGCAATTGCAACGTGTGATATTACTCTAAGTATTCTTACGAGTAATTCCTTGTCGCATAGATCATTTGTATTTCTAGGGTTGTTTAGATATTTTCACAATTGTGATTATCTTTCTTCCGCAACAACTCATGTATTTTGTTTATAGATATAAATAAAATACATTGAAAAATACATCTTGACTCATTGCCATAATACTTGAATATAATTAGTATTTATATAGTTTCAAGCACTTGTTCTTTATTATTCATATCCATATCTGGATCATGGCTCATAACTAGTCTTTATCTAGATTTGAATCACTTGCCAGTCAGGTTACTTGATATACTTGTGTTTATTACTAACCTATTTTATATCTTGTTATATCTTATTCTCATTATACATCTTGTGTAGGTGGACTCACAAAGATACATTTTTAAGCCGGGTAATGGAATTACCAGATTCAAATTATACGTTTCATTTGAAGTCTAAATTTAGAGACGGTCTCCCTACTTTATTTGCTGAAAGAGTTAGAAGAACTCTTAGGGGAACAGAGACAACAATAAATTATGATAAGTATACATATTGAAAATTAATTGGCACATGCGTCCAAGAAGGATTAGCATTGTGCAATGAAATAAAATTAAATCAACAAATAAAGAAATGGGAAGTTTTTGTGACCAATTTGTCATGGAATGTAAAAATACAACAAATGAAAAATATGGTCCACAAAATAAAAATTATAAACGAAAAAGAAATTATAATAAACCCTCCAAAATAAAAAGGAGAGAAAAGACAGAAGAAAGAAAAAATAAAAGACAAAAGACTATAATAATAAGCCAAAAACATGTTATAGATGTGGCAAAATAGGCCTATGCAAATAAATGTAGGGTAAAAAAACAGATTAATAATCTTATGTTAGAACCAGTTTCATCCAAACTGGTCAGTCTCCAGTTGCATCTGAAGACCAGAAGATTTGTCCAGAAATATATTGAAGTCCAGTTACAACGTACAGTTAATGCAACTGAAGTTTTCCTCCAGTTGAGATCTGATCAGAACTGAAGACATTCCAATTGACGTCGAAGACAACAAATGGAAGATAGAGAATGACAATGGCAACGAAGCCCAGTTGGCATTCTACACAGATTGAAACTGGAGAATATCAGTTTAAAGCCTTTACAATGCTTTACACTGTTTACAAGGAAGACCTTTTTGCTTTATGCAGCTTTATACAGACAATATCATTTGTCTATGATTAAAGTACAAAAGTGCATAAAGCAGGTTAGATAAAGTTGATAACTAAAAATTTGAGCTTGATTTGTGCGAAAATGGTGTTAGTGTGTGAAAAGGTGTTTGTGTGTATGGAGGTTGGGGATGAAGATTGAGAGAGAATTGGAGTGGAATGTATATGATTAATTAAGAAAATGGTGAAAGTCTTACAATTAATGTATGAAAGGGGGCTATTTATATCATAAATCTAAGTTTCACTAATGTCCCTTCCACCTCTAAAATATTTACATTTTAACACCATTTTTTAGTTCTAACATTCTTCCCCTTGGTGTTGAAATGTAATACATGCATGACATCATCTTTAAATACGAATTTCTTGATGAAGGTCTTCGAAGCTTTCTCATTGTCTTCAAGATCTTCCATCAAACTTGGCTTTACGTCTTTAATCTTCACACTTTTCTTAAAGATGTATCTTTAAGTCTTGAACTTCTCAGAGTATAAGCATTGCAGAAACTTGATCTTGTCTCTTTAGATTTGAACATGAAAGCCTTTTCTTGACAATCTAAACTTTGTCACACTTCCCCTTAATTAATAAATCTCTCTCTTGAAACATTTGGACAAACATCATTTTCATCACAAACTTCCCCTCGATCAAACAATCATATTTGCATACCACCAACACTTATGTATAGGGTGTACCCGCGGCGTACCCACCACGTTGGCGATAACTATCTTGAAAGAATAATTTGGGGATCACTTTAGTCAACAATTTATTTTTCTTCCCCTCAACTGATGAATTCTTCTTTCTCCCCATCAAATTTCAAGAAATCACACACACTTGTTCAACTTCATTGTTCTCTTTCTTCCCCTCATGATGAATGTGTGGCCACATGTTCATCATGTCTCTTTGAAGTCGAAACTGGGGAATCAACCATTATGAAGTAGTAGTCCAATAAACAACATCTTTAGCCCGGGTTATACATTGACATGTGTATAAGCCATATTCATCGAATCACTTACAAACAACCTTTGGGACCCATTTTTGTGTAGGCCCAACGGTTTTTGTCTTGGCATTCCAAATGTACGTGTAATCGATTCGACGAATTGAGTCTGAAGTCCATGGAGGGTGAAAACTCGTAGTCCTTGAAAAGTTGAGTTTTCGTGGACGCAGTGGAGAGGATAAGACATTCACTTTTGGCATATGAATTGTTTTAGGTGCAAGATTGTAGAGTTGCCAAAACGAGTATTTGATTGTCTTTTTCTCAGTTGACTTTGGTTTGTGAACTGATTTCCATGTGAGCTTAGGCAACTGAGCTTTGGCTTGTAAGATGAAAGTTGTATTGTCTTCAAAAGATAGGAATGAGACTGAAGATACTGATCCATCAACTGTAGATGATGTTGAATGTAACACCCTGCTTATAAAAAATGTGGATTTCAAAATTTTTTAAAAATAAAACATAACCCCGTTAAGTAAAGTGCGGAAGCGTCATTTAAAAAAATCTCATTTGATCCATAACGGAATCAATAAAAACATAATAAATGTCTTAAAAGGTGTTACCAACAATATCATCACAATAGCCCAAATGAAATCCACAATCAACGTAACAAACAACCGACATAATAATGGCCAAACGGCTAAATAATAAGTCTACTTAAATAAATGCAACTATGGGTAACTAAAGCCACAATCCCCAAGCTCCATAAGTAGCTACCCATCTCACCATATACCGATCAGCTTCAAGTCCTAACCTGAGGGCACAACATTTTTTTTTTCCACAAAACATAAGTGTCAGCTTAAAAGCCGAGTAAGATAACAGGTTAGTACAAAACAATGATTGCCAATTAAAACAATATAATAAAGAAATATATCTCATACATATGCATGTATAGGCACAATCACACAATTCCACGAAAACAACATCATAAGGATATTTAATCCTATAAAGTGCCTATCAATCCTTCTTATTCCACGTTACAACACAATTTCCACGTTCCACGATATCCATGTATAGTTATGCCATTATAGTCAACAATAAAATATTTGTGTGTAGGAGGTCATAAGACCTTACAGGAACCTCACACCCGACATGATGGGTAACCTTTCAGGGTCCATCGACGTCGTTATGGATAGGCATAACCAAATCCATGAGCAAACCGTTTCCGCACGTATGGTGGTCAATCACTCCACCCGGTCTACTCTTTCCACGTTGATTGAGTCACACGGCAAGCATGTACATTGCCCCCAAGTGATCCACGTACACAAGAGTCCACAGGACTAATGTGGGTTAAGCTTAACACTTTTACACGTTGTGCTCGAGACTTAAACACTATAAATTCCACGTTAAATCACACATAAATTCCTTGTTACATTATTAGGGTTGTTAAGTCTGGGATTCGCTGAAGAAGACTTGCTCGCTGACGTATATCGTCAGCAAGTCTTTAGCAAGTCATCAGCAGGTGAAGTGACGTCTTCAGCAAGTTGAATACTCCAACATGTTGGTCATGGCGGGAAGAATTCAAATCAAATGAAGACAAGAAGTCACATGGTGGTTAACCAACTGTAATTTGCCTTGAATGGCAAAGGTACATGTTGGGACCAAAGCAAGGGTTCTCTCTCTCTCATACCTGATTTGGTATAGAAGACAAGGGCACATGATTCAATTACCATGAGCCAATTGGATGTTGACAACCACCATCAAGTCACCATCAAAGAAGACTGTGTTGCCCTAATTCTTCCTCTATATAAAGCAACATAATCGCATTGTATCAAGTGTTTTAGTCACCTTGAAAGTGTATGTCACTTGTAATTGTTTAAGTTTTTAATGTGTCTAGACTTAGCAATTACCTCTGTTCTTTTGTATTCTTGTAAGTCAAGTATGTAAGATCAACCATGTATTCATCGTTTAATCAATGATACATATGATTATCCTTGCATTGATGTACTACAATTGAAGTGGATATTGTTCTTGTTATTTACTTGCTTATTTACTTTCTTGTCAAATTTAAATATAACATAAGTTGTGCATTCTGGGACCATCAAGTGGTATCAGAGCCAGGTTCCTAAATCATTGGAACAAGATCTGTTTGCCTCCTTGTGTTTACATTTAAAACTTCTGTTCTTTAATTCTTCTTGAAACCTTCTTTTTATAAAACAAGAACATGTCTTCTATTCCCAGCCTAGTGAACACACGTGACTTTGGCTACGTGTCGACACCTCCTAAGTTCGAGCCCAAAGATTAGGAGAGGATGCTTCTTCACATCTCTGGTGTGGAACCCTATTTAATGACCATATTAACTGAGGGTCCATATGTACCGATGTATGTCCAAAGGACTCTAGGAGCTACACCTGAAGCTCCTGAGATAGTCACTGACCTGGTTAAACCAGAGGTTCAATGGAAAGATGAAGAAAGAAAGCTGGTAAATCTTGATGCTAGATTGAAAAACATGATTATCGTTACTCTTCCCACTGAAATCATGAAACTAGTCATCAAGTATCCCTCTTCAAAGGAAGTATGGGACAAACTTGTCAGCACCTATGAAGGATCTGCTGACCTCATCAAAATCAAGAAAATTGATTTGAAAAGAGCTTATGAAAACTTCTTCTCTCTTCCAGATGAAAGTCTTGAGAGCACCTATACTCGTTTTAAAGGATTGCTCAATGATATGACAAATGTTGGCATTACTCATGATAACTTTGAAGTATGTCATAAATTCATCGACTCTCTTTCTATTAAGTGGCAAAACTTAAGACAAACTCTTCGTACAACGAAGTAAATCCAAGATTTTGATCTTGAAGAACTTTTTGGCACTCTTCAATTTGAAGAAAGAGCATTAGCTCAAAATATTCGAGCCTCTGCTGATGCCAAAAGACATGTTGGCCCTTCTTCTTCTTCTTCTTCTGTCAGCATCTCCTCTCATCCTATTTCTGACCCTGTTGCTCTTGTTTCGACTGAGCCCATCGATCTCTATGATGGTGCCAGTACTTCCAATCTTCCAGCATTCATTCAGACCCTCATTGATGAGCTGGATGATGAAGAAAAACAAGATTTGTTCAATGACTTCATGAGCTTTGCCCTGGTTGCTGGTAGAAGATACTCCAGAAGGTGGAACAATCGCAAAATGGTTGCTCCTCTCAAACCTCCTGTTGATAAATCACAGGAAGAGTGCTGGAGGTGTGGCAGAAAAGGCCACTACCAGAAGGAGTGCAGAGCCTCTATTCCCAATCCTGCTGCTCCCAAAACTAATCCTTCCAAATCTGCTGATGAATATAGGAACAAATACTATCAGCTGAAGGCTAAGGTGGCTGAAACAGAGGATGCCAAAGTTCCAGCAAAGGTCTAATTGCTGAAGAACATGATTGGGCTGACTCAGATGATTCTGATGATGACGATTATGTTGATGCCATGTGCCTCATGGCACTTGCTGACAGTGATGCTCTGACAAAGGATCAAGTCTCCTCTAGTCAGTGGGTGAACGTCACTGTTAAAAAGGTACACTCTCTTCTAATCAAGACAAGACCAAAATTGTTGAGTCCTTGTCTTGTGATCTTTAGTTCGTAGAAAGTCTACGTGCTGAACTTCAATCTAAACTTAACTCTGCTAGAGTAGAGTTAAGTGAAAAATCTGAAAAACTTGTGAAATTGAAAAATGTTCATGTTGAACTTCAATCTCATGAGTTAATGACTAAGAAACTCCAACTTGAGAATGAAACTCTCAAGGCTGAAGTTTCTAATCTAGAGAAGATTGTGACCTCCTGGTCAAAGGCTTCCAAATTTCATCATCAATGCTTGAGCGAGCAAGTCCCTGCTCAAGTACAGGCAGTGATTGGTGGCAATTTTGATGCTGCTGCCTCTATCGCTGACTCTTTTAATGATGATGTAAAGCCTGAAATATCTATTCCTCCACCCTGTTCATCCTTCATCTCTCAAGAAGAGATGAAAAAGTGGTATTTTGTCAAGGGACAAAATGACTACCATGCTAAGATGGATTCTAAGGCTACAGCATCCACCAATGTGCCCTCTTCCTCAAATGTTAAAAGTACCAGTTCCTCAACCAGTACTTTTGACATGTTCTCCCATCTTCCCATTGTTGGCATGATGCCACATGAAGGAAGAATACAACATTCTCCTCCATGAACCTTTAAAGGGGATATCTCAAGTGATGGGTATGTACCCATTGCTCCTCAGCGTCTATCTGCAAAAGGTGCTGAGCCCTTTAAAAGAAGCACTATTGCTGCTCCCTATGACTATGGTACTCCTCAGCGGGTCAATCATGTCATTCAGCAACACTCTAGTGCCCAATCTTCCTCTCAGCTGGAACCTACCCATGCAGATTCAATGTCTGATCATCTAATGAACAGAAGGGTTAGGTTCGCTAATGCAAGACACCAGCATGAACTTCCCACAAAGGCTGTACATGCTGATGCTCGAACTACTACAGCATCTCAATCTATGCCTTCAAAATCAAATCTAAGGCATATTACTCCTAGAAGAGGAAGACTGCCTTCTCAAAACAGGCCTATAACTCCTCAGCGGGACACCTTCCTCATCAGCAGGTAAGGCCTATAACTCCTCAGCGAGGACATTTGCCACATCAGCAAATGAGACCTACCACTCTACAAAGAGGACAAGTGCCCTCTCAGCACAGTCATTCCTTAGTGTCCAACAAGGAGTACTTACCTCATAGGCAGATGAGGTTAATCACTCCAAAGCGTCAAGTCAGATCCACAACTCCTAACCATGTGAATCAGTCTCAGCAGGGTTCCTCTTCTTCCTATCCTGCTGGAAAGCAAGCATGGACCATGATTAGAGGACATCAAAATCCTCAAAATCATCATGGTGAATCCATCCTTGGTCCTGTTCCTCAATTGCCCCCTCCTAAACTTAGACAAAGGAATAAGTCCAAGACTAAGCAAAAGAGCAAGGATTCCTCTTCCTCTACTCCTCAAATAAATGAACTTACCCAGCGAGTAAATGATCTTTCTTCTCAGCTGAGGGAGTTTCTCATTCAGAATCATAGCAACCCCTCTGACAAAAAATGCTATCTTTGTAGCAGCAGAGGACATGTTGCCTCTGAATGTGTTTTATTTAGCCCAAGAGATGCTCCAGCGGTTGTATCTCAACCAGACATCTCTGCAGCTACTGAAACATCTTCTTCCTCTACACGGATCAGTGAGAACCTCTCTACTGAGCCTGTTATCAGTGATACTTCCTCTGTCACAAATGCAAGCATTGCTGAATATATTGCAGCTCAGCGCTTTGAAATTCCCCATTCTCAAAGGGTTATTTCAAACGCTTAGGGACAACCTTCAATGCTGGTTGAGTATAGCGCTCCTGATGTAGTGAGCAGCTATGCATATCTTCATAGTAATGAAACCAGCATAATGCCCTCCAATGAAGATAACACTACTCCTGTCTCTGTGGGAAATCACACAACTCTTGAGGAGGCTCTCTCAGTAGAGCCAATATCCTCTCCTGAAGTATCTTCAGTTAATCCTGCTGACATAGCAAGGGATGAACAAAATGAACCCTAAATCCTTTCTTTTCATCCATGCAGGGATCGCTAGGTAAAGGAGTGTGGTATTTGGACAGCGGTTGTTCAAAACACATGACAGGCTCTAAATCCCTGCTGGACAACTATACTGAGGCACCTGGTCCTACAGTGGTGTTTGGTGATAACTCCATTGGACAGACTGAAGGGTATGGTCTTCTTTCTAATGGCCTCATAAAATTCTCAAAAGTTGCTTACGTAAATGGATTAAAGCATAATCTCATCAGCATAAGTCAACTATGTGATGTTGACTACAAGGTAATCCTTGATAAACATCAAGGCACTATAGTAAACATCAACAAGGAAGTCGTCTTGGTTGCACCAAGAAAAAGAGATGTATATCTTGTAGACTTCACTCCTATCAAGACTGATAGTGAGACTTGTTTCTTTGCTAAGTCAGCATCCGAGTTAAATTGGTTATGGCACAAGCGTATGTCGCATGTGAACTTCAAAACCATAAACTCACTGGCCAAAAGAACCTTGTTCGTGGCTTCCTCCTCTGTCCTTTGAAAAGATAGACTTTGTGGTGCTTGTGAAAAAGGCAAATGCCATAGAGCTACTTTCAAAACTAAACAAGCTAACTCTGTTAAGGGTTGCTTTCACCTTCTTCACATGGACCTTTTTGGACCAGTGAATGTCCAAAGTCTAAGGGTAGCAAATACACTTTAGTAATTGTGGATGAATATTCACGATATACTTGGACAATTTTTCTTAATTCTAAGAGTGATGTTGCTGATGAAATTATCAAATTCATTAAGAAAATGGAAAATCTCAACAGCATAAGGGTCAAAGAACTCAAAAGTGATCATGGCACTGAGTTTAGAAACCACACTCTTGAAACTTTTTGTGCTGATCAAGGGATCTCACAAAACTCTCTTCCACTAGAACTCCTGAGCAAAATGGTGTTGCTGAAAGGAGAAATAGAACTCTTATAGAGACAGCACGTACTATGCTCAGTGAGTCCTCTCTTTCAAGTAGGTTTTGGGTAAGCAGTCAACACTGCTTGTCACACTCAAAATCGATGTCTCATTGTTAAAAGACATGACAAAACAACATATGAAGTTTTAAGAGGAAAGAAACCTCAAATCAAATACTTCCATGTATTTGGCTGTCCTGTCTTTATTCTCAATAATAAGGATCATTTACGCAAATTTGATCCTAAAGCTGATGATGGTTACTTTGTTGGATACTCTTCCATTAGAAAAGCTTTTAGAGTATTCAATACTCGACTTCAAAAAGTGGATGAATCCATTCATGTCACTTTTGATGAAAGCTCATCTGCTCTTAAAGATATCCAGCCATCTTCTACTGAAGAGATCTTCAATGAGTTCACTAATCCTCCTATGGAGGATGCTGACTCATTTGTTGACGTTTCTTGCTCACCTCTCTTGATCAGCAACTCACTGAGGACAGTTCAGCAGACCCTGAGCTGGAACAAGTTGCTGCTCATATCTATACGATTGAGCCAGTTGAGCCTATCTTAAGGTCAATCCATGTTGCATCAGCCAAACCTAGATCACTGGCTGATGATGTGCAAGTTGATGACTCTGCTGATGATGAGTTTCATGATGCTTCAGCTAACACTGAAGACATGGAGTCTGCTGATGATCCTATCATTGATAACTCAAATCACAAATGGCTCCACTATCAAACTCCTCTTGATCCTTCAATTACCATTGATTTCTCCTCTTATTCTTCTCCTGTTGATCCCATACAACTGTCTTCCGCTGCCACTCTAGGTTCATCAAGTGTCCATCACTTAAATGGACTTCAAGTCATCCTGCTCACCAAATCATTGGTGATCCTCAGCAGGGCATTGTGACTAGATCAGCGACTAGAAACACATGTCTATATGTCAATTCCTGTCGATGATTACTCCTAAGAATATTGGAGAGGCCATGGTTGACCCATCTGGGTTGCAGCCATGCAAGAAGAACTAACACAATTCCGAAGACAGCATATCTGGTTCTTAGTTCCTCTTCCTCCTGGCAAAGAACCCATTGGAACTAAATGGGTTTATAGAATAAGATGGACGAAGATGGTGTTGTTATACGCGACAAGGCTAGGTTAGTAGCTCAAGGTTACCTTCAAGAAGAAGGTGTCGACTATGACGAAACCTTTGCTCCAGTGGCTAGACTTGAAGCAATACGCTTATTCCTGGCACATGCTGCTTATCGAAACTTCACTGTATATCAAATGGATGTCAAGAGTGCTTTCCTAAATGGAAAACTCGAAGAAGAAGTTTATGTGGAGCAGCCACCAGGTTTTGAAGATCTAACCAAGCCAAACCACGTCTATCGTCTTTATAAAGCATATATGGTCTTAAACAAGCTCCCAGAGCTTGGTACGACACTCTCTCTAAATTTATTCTTTCTCATGAGTTTCAGCGAGGATCTATAGACAGCACCCTCTTTATCTATAGAAGGGTGCTCATGTTCTCTATGTGCAAATATATGTCGATGACATCATATTTGGATCCTCCAGCAAGAAACTTTGCAATAAATTTAGCTCACTAATGTCTTCTCACTTTGAAATGAGTATGATGGGTGAGCTAACCTTCTTCCTTGGTCTACAAATTCGTCAGCTCACTGATGGCATCTTTATAAACCAAGAAAAGTATATACGAGACATGCTGGCCAAATTTGATATGTCTAATATCACCACAAAGCCTACTCCCATGTCTCCTCCAAACAATCTCCATGTTGACCTTGATGGTAAGCATGCGAACCCCACCTTCTATCGTGGGATGATTGGCTCACTATGTATCTCACAGCGAGTCGTCCAGATATCATGTTTGCTAATTGTCTTTGTGCAAGGTATCAAGCATCACCCAGGGAGTCTCATCTTCTCGCTGTCAAGCATATCTTTAAATATCTCAAAGGGACTTCCTCTCTAGGTCTCTGGTATCCCAAGGATTCTAACTTTGACTTAGTTGCATACTCTGATTCTGACTATGCTGGTTGCATGTTAGATAGGAAAAGTACCAGTGGTGGATGTCAACTGTTGGGGAAGGCTGACTAGTTGGTCTAGTAAGAAACAGCATACAGTTTCCATCTCCACTGCTGAAGCAGAGTATGTGTCTGCAGCAAGTTGTTGTGCACAAGTCCTTTGGATGAAAAACCAACTTGCTGACTATGACCTAAATTTTCTAAGATCCCCATCATGTGTGATAACACTAGTGCTATTGCTATCACACATAATCCTGTTCAGCATTCCAAAACTAAGCATATTGACATTAGGTATCACTTCATTCGTGATCATGTCATGAAGGGGGATGTTGAAATTTACTTCATTCCCACTGATGACCAACTTGCTGACATCTTCACTAAACCTTTAGATGAAAAAAGATTCAAGGATCTTGTCAGCAGGTTGGGAATGTTAAATTGTGATCCTACAAGTTCAGCAACATGATTACTCATGTTTTGCTGCCCATCCTCCTCTTATGAAGATGAGCAGCAACTTTTTTTAAGTCAAAATCATCAGCGAGCTCTTCCTTTTACTTGCTGATCCCTGTTGCTTTGGGAAAAAGCAAAATAAAGGAAATGGAAAGCCAAAAGTTTCCATCCAATCCACAGCAAACGGCTGTGGTAACGACACATAAAATCCGTTGATCCGTGATGCTTTGGGAAAAAGCATGATAAAAGTAATAGGGTGCTGAAAGTCCCTATCTAGTCCAGCAGCAAACGGCTGCTGGTAAAGACATCTAAAATCCGTTGATCCCTGATGCTTGGGAAAAAGCATAATAAAAGTAATAGGGTGCTGAAAGTCCCTATCTAGTCCAGCAGCAAACGGCTGCTGGTAAAGACATCTAAAATCCGTTGATGGCTGACAATTTGCCAAAAAATTGTTTAATGCCCATCAGCATCCACTCCTTCTTTCCTTGTGGTGCTGATGAAAACTTGGTAACCATTCTTTTTTTGAAATAAACTCTTCAGTGGACACCTCAATTTATTTGAGTGTATTCTACTACGTATTTGTTAATATTTATAATATATATCTCAAACGGTTACCTCGATTTTCTCCCAAATGGACAACTTGTACACTGTACGCGCCGTATGAACTCGAGTAAGGTGAAATCGTGGTTCATATAGTCACATTATACCTCTCTCATACGTATATACATACATTGTCCTATAATTTAAGATAATATTTTTATGCACATATGAAAGAGAGTACATGTGACGACTCACTTTTCTGCAATTATGGGGCCCATATCCATGCCGTATATATTCATAATCCCTTCCATATTCCACCTTTTACGTTCATTTCTTCTTCTCTATCAATTTTAAATATCTCCTATCATTCAAACTTCTCTCTCAAAATCTTTCAAACATCTCTTGATCTTTCCAATCATCTCTAGAACTTCCCAAATGGCTTCTTCTTCTCAACAAGAAATCATTCCAACATATCTCATCTCTGAGAAATATGATCCAGAAGGGATCCCCTCCTCTAATCTTGTTTCTTTCCAGGCCTCTAAACTCATTATAAAGGCCAACAACTATCTTGGTTCTCCTAGTATCCAGAAAATGTGGAAGGATACTTCTCCATGTAGACTTCATCAAGGGGTGTGACGTCAGAATGACGATTTACAGAGATCCTGAGGAAATGCCTCTTCATCTCCTAAGAGAGTTTTGGTGGACTTGTGACTATGACAAGGTCAATGATGTCATCACTGGATCTGTGATGAAAGGGGAACACAAAATATCTATTACTGTTGACTCGTTGAGGCGTGCTCTTCGTCTTCCTCAACAATCTGCTGAGCGTCCGTTTGTTGGGTTGGTATCCACCCAAGTATGGAAGGAATGGCTGGCAACCATTGGATATGGTACCAATATTGAACCTGTGCAAGCTGTGCACAACAACCCCCAAAAGAAGTTTTTGCCAAGGGTGTGGAGGCTACTGTTCACTCATGTAATACAATGTCATGGTGGCAACAGTGGATCATTTGATCAAGCCACTGCTGGTCAGATGCAGATGATATACAATGGCAAATGGTCAATTCCTTGACTTTGCCAGTGTCATTTTGAAGATCTTAAAGGGAAAGTATCCATCAAGAATAGATCAAGTTCAATGCCATTTGCAAGATTTCTATCACTGATCTTTAAACAGGAATTAAAGGAGAAGTACATGCCTCCTGGTGCTCAATACATGTTGTCTCCCAGAATTGCCAATACTGTATATAAGACTCCAGCATGTGATCCAGAACAATTTGAAGCAAGATTCGCTGAGCTTACTGCAGCAATGAATCAGGTACTGATCACTGTTTTTCCTGAACAATATGCACCAAACCCCTCTGGAACTGGTGTGTGGTAATCCCCCAGCAGCCTCCAAAGCTCACAAGAAACCCAAAAAATTAAGAAATTAAAAATTCTCTCTTCTTCCACTTCACCTCCTGCTGCTGTCCCAACACAGCAGCAGCGAGTACCAAAGGGTCCAACCACTAAGGTTAGGAAGTCCTCACGACCCAAGGACATTAGAAACCCAGCTAGCCCATCAGCAGTCTCCCAACAGACTGCTGACGAGAATATGGGAAACCGTCAGCAACCACCTCAAACTTCTGTAGGCGAGGTTGGTGTAGAACATGGGTTACCCCAGCCCACTAGAGTTGAGTCAACCACTACTATAATCCCCCTTCTTCTCAACCCTCTGAGTCACTGACAGCAGCCAGATCACAGTGTTGATAGAGTCAGCAAATTCTACGGCCGATGATGAGTTGGTGCGACAACACACTGACTCTGAGGCACCCGTTCCCCTGACCCTTTAAATTTTTCAGTTGAAGCGAGAGCTGGTATTCATCATGTTGAGAATGTGGTGGTTGGGTCTGGTGCTGATGAGGTCATAAATGAACAAGAAAATGTGATTGCTGAAGGTAATGATGATGAATTGTTGAAAATGTTGTGGAAAGTGGTGGTTTTTGTTGGTGATGATTTGAGTTTGATGATGAAGAGAGTGATCTTGAGCTAGATGATTTCATGGTTGAAGATTTCCAGATGGATTTCTCTACCCAGGCTGATGTACTATTAGTGACATGGAGGAGGATGCTGATAAGGAAACTGCTGCTGATGATAGTGCAGCAGTTACTGAAATTTTGAAGATGTCGCTGCTGACACTCACACTGAAATTGTTGATATAGCACCACAAGCACCTCAGAACAAGTAGATGTACAAGCATAGGCATGCCCTCCTTTGGCATGCCTTCTTCGTTTCGTACTTTCGGGTGTACCTCTGGCAAGCCTGCTGATATTCCATTAACTGCCAAAGAGTTGGGACTTTCCTTCATACCAACTCCGCTGACAAGCTTGCCTTGAAGAAAACTTAATGATCTCACCAAGGCTGCTTCTATTGCAATTAATTTGAAAGATGTTGAAGACGATGCCTTGGTGAATACACTAAAAAGCTGGTACCTCATGCAAAAGAAAACTCCCAGCATCGATAAGATCAAAGAGAAATCTATCTCTATAGATGTTGATCAAACTAAGCTGCGCATCTTTTCTTCCTCTATTAAAGAGATTAGCAGGCCATCCGGGAGTAACTCGATCGCTGTGTAGAACTGGTAATGCCACCAGAATGCTTGCAAAGAAGGCATCCTCTAGCAGTAAAGCTGCTGCTGCTGAGGTTAAGAACTTGCTGACCTGTGTCTCTCCTTATCACCCAGGTTGAGAACAACTCTAGGCGATCAGTGCCTTGGAAACACAAGTGGCCAGTCTTCCTCCTCCTCAAGTCTCATTCACTGAGGAAGATCGTAAGTGCCAACAAAGCTAGAGGCTGAAGTTGGGGAAA